>NW_006786690.1:5358822-5372798 GCF_000442215.2 Lipotes vexillifer | reverse complement strand
ACCAAAAAAAAAAAAAAAAAAAAAAATTACTTAGTAATCCAACATACAAAAATTATATATACAGCTTTTTTGACCTATTATGGTCAAAGGTTTTCTTTACAATATAAATTGGACAAATATATAATAAATTGAATAATAAGAACTATTCAAAATCATACACTGGAGTCAAGGAAAAGAATAATTTTGGAATTCCCTGGAGGTCCAGGGTTAGGACTGGATGCTTTCACTGCAGTGGCCTGGGGTTCAATCCCTGGTCGGGGAACTAAGATCCTGCAAGCCACACAGCGCACCCAAAAAAAAAAAAAAAAGAAAGGAATACTGTTACACCTCCTAAGAAATCACTAAGCCATCAGGCTTCTCTAATTTCAAATAATTACCTAAACAAAGGAGGCAGGAAGCAAACTACTATGTAAAGTGAACTACTGCTAAAGTTTATTCATTCAGCCAAATACAATAGTAACAAAGTCCAGCAGCAACTTCTACAGTAGTTTCCTCCTTCCACAGGTGTAAATTTTAAACTCCAGTACTGATTAGAGAGCACCATACATTTTAAGGCTTAAATATTTATCACATCACTTCCCCCAACCCCCCCAATCATTTCTGTTGAAGGTTTTACTTCATGGCTTGCTTCTATTTATAAGCTGCCACCAGAACTTTTCTATGGAGACAAAGTTTATGATGTAATTTCTGTATTAAAAATTTCACAAACATTAAGGTCAATCTTAAAAGAGAAGTAAAATGGTCTGTCCAGTACGGGCAGGAGAAACAAAGGGCAAGATGTTTCTTTTCTCTAACAAGAATCATCCTGTTTGGTAAGATGAAGACTACCAAAAGAAAAAGAAGAGTAAGTTATTAGAGACTCTGTCATAGCATCCTACAACTTATCAGTGGTCATATATATAATTATAGCATAAATATTGGAACTAGGCCATCTAATGTTTTTGATAAAATGTTTTTTAAAAACGTGAATGGAGGCAGCTTGGAGACCCTTAATTTTACGAGGAATTACAGATATGGTATTGAGGCTAAGGTAACAAGCCTTGAGTACAGGAACAGTGAAGTATTTTTCATTTTTTATTCTTTTATACCATTAATTATATACTGGGTTGACCAAAAAGTTTGTTCGGGTTTTTCCGTGAATGAACATTTTGGCCAACCCCAATATACATCCATGAACCATCTAATCTTTGTTATGTACTCACTCATAGAAAATCAAAGTAACATATCGGCTCACCTAAAATGCCTTTGTTCTCAAAGATTAGCAAATAAACTTTAGTAGTAAAATGCTACTCTGTACTGAACACAAATAGATCACAAGTTCGTTTCTGAGCATTATAATTATCACTGCTTGGTAAAAATATTACCTTTGTGTTCCACATAAGGCTCCATATCCAAAATTTCTGAGAAGCCAATGTAGGTATTCAGCTTTTTCTTATGTCCAGTTTGCCTAACCAAGAAAAAGCTAATTATATTTATATTTAAAACAACCATAAAACAATGTATAAGGTCTACTGGTTATTTTAATAAACTGGATAGCAGCTAGGTAGATTTCATTTAGCAATCTTGCTCAAAACGTAACACTGTCTTAGAATTGGGCAATAAATAATCAACACCCTAAAAGGTATGAATTTAAAGTGCTAATTCCAAACAGTACATTTCTAGAAGTTTCAGTTTTATTACAAAGGAAACCATACATGTTCCTGCTTTACAGAAGAAATGCACATGTGAAAAAAAATTGCCTGATCTATCTCCATGGGAATGGGGGATGTACTGTAGTGAGTAGAAAATTTACTCAAGTCCTTATACAATAAAACAGAATGTCAAGGAAATTCAGTTCCTACCTAAATGTCTGCTTTTCCTTGGCAGTTTTTAATAATTTTTCAGAATAAAAAATAAGGATTCTCTATTTTTCTAGTTCTTAATTATGACAGGCTGTAACTTTCATCCCCAAATCTTGACTTTCAAATTATAAGCATTTTACTATCTTATCTATGGTAAAATCTGTACATACTAGTCCACAGTGAGCAACAAACACTACGACATGCACATATTTACCTGTCAAAGACAAAACGCATTAGCTGTAAGTTCAGAGTACAAGGAAGACTAAGGAGTCGGATCTTCCTTGTTGCATTCTGTTTGCTTTGACAGTTTTCACAAAAGTATCGATTGTCTCCTTCTAATTTTTCTTCCTGATCAGGAATAAGACACATTAAAAGAAAAGAAAAAAAAGAAAAGATTTTTTTAAGTGATCAACCCTATGATGCAAATTATAATTTCATTTTAGTTAATAGCTTCTATTTCTATTCAAGCTCTTTAAGATCAAGTTATTATAAATAATGAAGGAAACATAAGACTGTATTAGCTTAGCAGTGACATTATTAATTTGTATACAATGATTTAAAACCAATGTTTCTCTTTCCAAAACATATGATTTTAAAAATACTTGACTTTAGATCTTTTCTCCTGATAATCCCAATTCTGGGAATTGTAAGGAAGTAGGTTTAGAAAAGAAATCATAAGGGGCTTCCCTGGTGGCACAGTGGTTAAGAATCCGCCTGCCAATGCAGGGGACTCGGGTTCGAGCCCTGGTCTGGGAAGATCTCACATGCCGTGGAGCAACTAAGCCCGCGAGCCACAACTACTGAAGCCTGTGCACCTAGAGCCCGTGCTCTGCAACAAGAGAAGCCACCGTGATAAGAAGCCCATGCTCGCACACTGCAACGAGTAGCCTCCGCTCACCGCAACTAGAGAAAGCCCATGCGCAGCAATGAAGACCCAACGCAGCCAAAAATAAATAAATTAATTAATTAATTAATTAAAAGAAATCATAGATTACTTTGATGCAGCAAAATTAATTTTAAAACAGTGAAAATGGGCGGAAACTACATATGGGCAATGAATATGAAATTATATATAGAAATTTCAAACACACACACAGTTAAAGTTACTGAACCACATTCATGACACAAAACTAAGAGTGCAGAAAAACGCAATGTTAGAGCTAATGGTGGTTTCTTTTTAAATTTTTCTTTTTTTTTATGCTGACTTTCTGCAGTGTAAAGGGTTTTTTTTATTATGTGTAACATATGCAAAATTATTTAAGTCAATAAATTTTTAAGGAATTTCACATGTTCTGATTCTTTCCACTGACAATCACCTTAGTGATTATTTTAGTGATAATCTCCAAAGTCAAAATCTTCGAGATAAGACAGCCCTTTCAAAAAGAAGTTTTGCTCAATCCACAGCTGTCATGTCAGTCAGTCTTTGATCTCCAATGGAATACGGACACACTTCAAAATTCCCCACCTATAACCTTTGGGATCCAGTTTCCTCAAGCAATTTACTGTAGGACCATGTTTAGGGTCAGGAGATGGATATGCCTGGTTCTGAATTTGACACCCTCTAAAATTGTATTAAGTTCAAATCATATTCATTCCTAAGCTATCACACCCTACAACAGTACAGATCGTTGGGATATGCCAATATCTAAGATTAAAAAAAGTTTGACTGTTAGGTTTTTCACAGTTTACTTGGCAGCTCTTTTTTTTTTTTTTGCGGTACGCGGGCCTCTCACTGTTGTGGCCTCTCCCGTTGTGGAGCACAGGCTCCGGACGCACAGGCCCCGTGGCCATGGCTCACGGGCCCAGCTGCTCCGCGGCACGTGGGATCCTCCCAGTCCGGGACACGAACCCGCATCCCCTGCATCAGCAGGCGGACTCTCAACCACTGCGCCACCAGGGAGGCCCTGGCAGCTGTGGCTTATAGTTAGTTCTTTCCCACAGATGTAATAGGTAGGTAGTTCTATGAGTAAAGGAAACCACAAAGTTACTCTATGAGGCGTTTCCAATGCTGTAGGTTTACAGAAAAAGCTCCATAAGGATAGACCTCAACTTCCTTTATGTTTCTACAACAGCTTTTTGGTACAGATTACACTACAAGACAATAAATACAGTAATACAATACTAGTACCACCACTTTACTTATTTGATCCAGGAAGCCACACTCGCCTATTTACTCAACTCACATCCCCCTCAGCATCTTTGACTAGCTGCTCCCCTGTCTCTCTGATCTCTTAATGTTTGAATGTCCCAGGGTTCAGTCCTTGGTCTTCGTCTCTCTCATGCCCTTGGTGATTTGATCAAGCCCTGACTTCTCCCCTGAACTATACCTATCAAATCTAACATGCCCCACTGCAAATTCCTAATTCCTCTGCCAAGCCTGCTCTTCCCACACTCCTTCACGTCTTAGTTATGCCAACTTTATTATTCCAGTTGCTCAGGACAAAACCTTAGTAATCCCTGACTCCTCTCTTTTTCCCCATATCCAATCTACAATTTTATCAGCTCTACTTTGAAAAAATCCAAACACTGCTTATCACCTCTCCAGCTAACCCTTGGTCCAAGCCACCATCAACTCCTTCTGTCGGCCCTTGCCCCACCATCAGCCTATTCTCAAGACAGCAACCAGAGTTATCCTGTTGAAACAGATTACATCACTCCTATGCATACAGCCCTACATGGTATCTCATCTCACTCAGAGTCAGATTTCCAACAAAGGTCTACCAGGCCCTGTCTGATATGGTCCTTAGTTACCTCCACAATGTCATCTTCTATCATCCTCCCTATGTTTCAACCACACTGACCTCCCTGCTATTCCTCAAACCACCAGGCACATTCTTGTCTCATGCTCTACACTTGCTATTTCATCTGCCCCAGATACTCTTCTCCCCAATTCTTGGATGACTCACTACTCCACTTTCAATCACACTCCACATTCTCCATGTCCCTTCCCTGCTTTAGTTTTCTCCATAGCCCTTATTACAGTTGACACACTAGATGTTTTACTTCCATTTATTTTATTGTCCGTCACTGGTCCCCATACCACTGTCACTATAAGCTTCTTAAAGGCAAAAATGTCTGTTTTGTTCCATATGGTTATTCCCAACAGCTGAAACACTGCCTGAACATGTAAGCACTCAATATTTAGCTGAATGAACCCAATAAATGAGAACTTCAAGCATTCTAATGGTTGTGCTAAAGGAGGAGGAAAAGTACAAAATTATTTTAAGAAAGGAAGCTATATAATAAGCTCACCTATCAATACCATGCTATGTGTCTGCTCCTACATGATAACAAAGGCTGCCTCTTAGCAACTTTTCCACTCCGAACAAAGGGGAACCATTTCCCTGTCTCTGCATAAATCTAAATATACAAAGAGGGACTTCCCTGGCTGTCCAGTGGTTAAGGATCCGTGCTCCCAACGCATGGTGCACGGGTTCAATCCCTTGTTGGGGAAGCAAGATCCCACATGCCGCCTGGTGTGGCCAAAATAAACACACATACACACACACACAGATATGGAGTGGAGAGGCTGAAGAATGGCCGTATTTGATGTAAAAAAATATTTGCATTCAACACTGTCTAGTTCTCATTAAATGAAAAAGTAAATTAACCTTATGGTAACATCACTTATATTTTCTTACTCTTTACACCCCAATCACACGAGTTTTTGCACATACATAACTCTACATATAAAATAAACTGAAACAGTCAAAAATTATTATTATTATTATTTTTTTGCGGTACACGGGCCTCTCACTGTTGTGGCCTCTCCTGTTGCGGAGCACAGGCTCTGGACGCACAGGCCCAGCGGCCATGGCTCACGGGCCCAGCCTCTCCGCAGCATGTGGTATCTTCCCGGACCGGGGCACGAACCCATGTCCCCTGCATCAGCAGGTGGACTCTCAACCACTGCGCCACCAGGGAAGCCCCAAAAATTATTTTAAATGCAGCCTACTTTAATATTTTATAATTTAAAAAGTCTCTTCTACATCATTACATAAACAGAGACACTCGTATGTAGAAAAAGTTGAAATGATGAATTTATTCATAAAATCAAAGACATTCAGAATAGTGTTAATGAGCAGAAACAACATATATGCCAACATCTGAATACCTTCAAAAATTCTGAGATACAATCTGTTAACTGTTTGTGGCCTTGGATATTTAACTCCAGTTCATAAAACTTTGATAAAAGCTTAGATTCTCTGCCACACTGATTGCACCTATAATAAAGCAGAGTGATAAAATTAAGATCAGAGTGGGAAAAGCAATAACGTTCTACTGTACTACATCCTGGAAATACACAAAGAAGCATTTATTACCTTAATTCTGTCATAGAAATTATCTACACTATGTATATTCAAAAAAATAAAAACAAAGTGATTGATGAGGCCATGCATTTTATGCTTAGGATAAAGTTTAAGAGTTGTTTTACTTTTAGTACTCCAGCAGGCTCCAATCTCATGCTTTCAGCCCAGACCACAGCCATGAAATAAACAGCAAGAGCTCAACCACAGTTCCCAACACCTGGATGGGTTCAACTGCAATTATCTAGTCAGTTGTTTACATGTTCCCATGGAAACGTATTACTATAAATACTTCAGGTCCCATGACAGGCCACTAAATCCATAACCTGGAACTGAACCAGAAGACACAGAAGCAACCGCTTTAGAATAAAATGTATGATGAAAAAGTGGAAACACACTTACACAGTTACATAAGCATATTCCCCACAGAACTGCTGTTGCACAATGTTCCTCACATCAGGATTCTTTTGTTTAGACAAAGTATCTTCCAAAAGAGACATAAAGAGCTTTGAAAATTCTTGGGCATCCTACAATACAGGTTTGGGTTAATAAAAAGAAAAAAAAAATCATACCTTGCTTTTCAATTTCTGTTACAAATAGTAATAAGTAAAATAATCCAGAAATTATCTGTACTTTGAACTTAGCATTTTGGAACAAGGACTAGAGCTATGCTGGATCAGTTTGTGCCCACATATGGATTTTCAGAAATGAGATCAAGGAAAATGTATAATATACTGAACAGTAAATAAAATAGGAAAAAATTAATTTTTAAAAATTTCTTCATTTCTTTCTATAAAGATTGTAAGGAATGCTTTTTATATTTAAAAAAATAAAAGGTTCTTACCTGCTGCTGCCCTGTGTCCAAGCCCAAAGCTTTAACAAATCCCGATGGATCAATGTATCGCCTATTACTGTTTTGCAACAAGGCAAATAAGTACTGGAGATGCTCACAAATTGTTTGAGGCTCATAATCTATTAAAGAAATGTTTGTTCTTTTAAAAACTGCTACTTTTTAAAAATATGTACTCCGCATGAGAACGTAATTATAATTAAACACCCTTATATCCAAACTATAATAATGTTTTATTATAGTTTTAAAACTTTAAAAGAAATCAGTAATCACATCTTTTGGAAGTCATGAGGCAGCCATGACTGTCTATATGCATCCCCTAAAGGCAAGAGGCTATACATATGTTACAACAACAATCGCAATCATGACTATGGCTTCTAGAGTGTCAAATCACACCGAAACATCCATTCCAGTAATAAAAACCATACACTATATTTACTATTTGCATTAAATGGCCAAATACTTTAATATAATCTCATTAATGTGAACTTGCCACAAACAGAGCAAATGACAACAATCTCAAGCACACTGATTCAAACTTGCATGAACGATATAACAATTTACTGTTAAAAATCTTAAAATTTAGTTTCAAGTTTTAGTGAGTTCGGAGAAGGTATGAAAATAGGAAGCATGAATCTCAAGAGCCCTAAAAGATTTGTGTATTCTCTTCTGTGCCAGTTATCGATTAATTGCCTCTCAGCTCCAAATCCACCCTTCTTTGCTTGCTCTGTGCTAAGAGATGAGCTCTGCAAAGATTCCTCCTTTGCCAGCTAGTGTAAAGTTGAGTCTTGTCAGTAGAGGGCGCTCCAGGGTTCCACTCCGTGTGTCACCAGGCTCTGTGGGCTCCCTCAGCCAGCAGTGGCCAGCAGCTTCTTCCGGCACCTCCTCTGGTAGCTTCAGTGGGATGCCTCTTGTGAGGCATTTCCTCCTGAATGACCACCCTGTGAATGACCTCCTGGACACTCTCTGCAAGAGATTCCAAGGCCCAGTACCTCTCTGAGGACAGTTTCCAGCAAGGAAACCCACTGAGGCATCTCAGCACCTTCTTGGCCATCCAGTGAGCTCAGGCAGGCAGTGCTTTCTCCAGTGAGGTCTGGATCTCAGGCCTGGTCAGTGGGGGTGTGGGACTCCTTCTGTATTCTTTTTCAGCCCTTGGGGTAGTGGCTGCTCCCCTATCTGCTATATCTGTGTTTTTTTCAAGTCCTCTTTAATTCTTACTAACCAATTCCCCTATTATACTCTAATTTCCTATTAATAATTTTTTGTCAGTTCAAATCGTTGTGTAGTTTGTCTCCTGACTGGTCTGAATGGTTTACCTCTTTACTACCAATTGTGACTCACCAATTGTGGAAAGGAAGAGTCAATAGTTCATTTGTAAAATAAAGATAAAAATCTTACTTCCTGGGGTGCAGGGGCTTTACATGATGTTAAAAGCCCTTCAAGTAAGTTTGTATCTACTCCAACTTTCTTATTTTACAGATTAGATACTACATGAGATCTTAAATAACTTGTCCTCTGCTGGTTTTCCTATCTGTAAAATAAGGGAGTAGTGGAGCTGGGTCTAGAACTCAAGTCCCATCATTTCCAACACAAACCCTTCTCACTACACTGCACTGTGTCTGCTAATAGCACCAGAAATGCACACTCTTATCCGAGAACAAGGTTAAGGGCTTTGGTGAAATAGTAAAATCTAAGTGTTTAGATACTAAAAAAACAAAACAAAACAAAAAACACTTCTCTTGAAGATACATATTAAAACCACAATATCCAAAGGTGGCCATGGTACATCATTTTACAAAATAGACATTTAGTTTCCACTTGTTATTTAGCTATCTTCTCATTGGTAAATTTATACTTCAGCAAAAACAATGCTAAAACTTAAAAATGATCCATTTTCCATTACTCATCCTTTACATACACTAATTCTTTAAACATCAATACCTTCTATACTATTAATCTAGATTTAAATATTCAGAACTATAGGAATAAAGCTTTAGGGAAACAAACTTAAGAATTTTTAAGCACTGTTTTGAACTGTTAACAAGGACCAAAAGTATTACCATTATCGAAAGAGCAGCAAGAAAGAAGATGTGGGACTTAGGAACCCTATCTTTTCTCTCTCAGAGCCAAAGACATGAGCTGTGTGCCCAAGTCAGATCACATAAAAGACAGCACAGGATTTACAAGCGAGAACAAGAGTCAACGGTTCCCAACCTGGAGCTCCTACACCTGTGTAATCTTATACTCACTTCCCTCTATCCCCCAGCTTTGAGAAGAAGAAAAAGCTGGTCATTCCATGGAAGTTCCATCTCAAAGAGAATAATTTCTAAATAGAAATATCAATTAGGAATAACAATCCACATATTATGCATAAAAAAACTAAATAATTCCACTAGAACAGTTTGAAACTGATTTCTAAATTTGCAATGAGTGTAGTCGCATACTAGTAGCTTGCTTTGCCAAGCTTGGTTAATTTAATCTTAATTTTAGAGGGTATTTTGTAAATCAGCCTATTTGGGAATCAAGACAAAAGGCTGTGGGTACACTGAAGTATTTATTAAGTCTCTCAAACTAGGCAAAAGAGTAACATTGTCTGCTTTACTGACTGATTTCTCTCAATCACTAGACTTTAATGGACTGCAATCACAGTGTATTACAGAGGGAAACTGTAGGTGAAGTTTCCTCTACATGGTTGGTTCAAAGTGGTCTAGCTAGCAAAAAGCTCAGCAGTAAGCCCTCCCCATCCCCATCCCCACTCACCTTTCTCTTCTTGGATACCATCTCCCATCATGTAGTCACTACAGGTGCTTGGACATAAGTAGAGCGCCTGCCGAAGCTCCAGGTTAAGAAACCACACTTGAAGAAATGTGTTGACATAACAAGTAGCTCCAAGGTTAGTGAGGCCCACAAATGAGTTCTACGAAGACACAAAATTTACAATTATAAAACCAGTTTCCCCTTAAATAAAAAAATTATGAGAAGTATGTTGTTTTTTTTTTTTGCATTACGTGGGCTTCTCACTGCTGTGGCCTCTCCCATCGCGGAGCACAGGCTCTGGACGCGCAGGCTAAGCGGCCATGGCCCACGGGCCCAGCCGCTCCGCGGCACCCGCGGCACATGGGATCTTCCCGGACCGGGGCATGAACCCGCGTCCCCTGCATCGGCAGGTGGACTCCCAACCACTGCACCACCAGGGAAGCCCAAGAAGTATTTATTTTAAATTTGATTAAAAATGTGCTAAACTGCCTCAACCACTAAACACTGTGAGCCTCTCTCAGGAAAGGTTAGGGCATAATTATCATGAAAGCCCCATTTGGGTTGACTGTGGGAGTGGGGAAAAACTTAGGACAGCATCTCTAGTCTTCTCCATCCACTTAAATCTAAGCTTAGAGAACAGTTGGCTCTAGGAAACATCAATTTAAAACATATGTACATAGGTTTTTCATTTGCTATATTCCTAAGAGCCCAGCATTCAGCAGAATGACAAAGTGAAACTTCCAGAAAAGTTCCTTTTTATCCTATAGATCTGGGAGATGGGGGGGATGGAGGGAGTTAGTTGCAATTTTTTCCAAAGATAAGGCTGAGAATTCCTGAACTTACAAAGAATCGTTCTTTTTAAGAGAGAAAATACCTATACAGGTGACTACTTTGTAAACGCCAGGCTTTATCATTAGAAAGTATTAATGTGCATTACCATTAAAAAAAAAAAAAAAGGTAAAACTTCTGTTGTATGTATAATATGTAAAAATACAAGCCCAAGAAAGCAGAGTAATATCATTGAGAGCTTGTTCCCTGGATTTACCACCTCCTTTAAAGAGACTTAAAAAGAGCTCAAAATAAAACATGCTATGTTAAAGCAAACATAGAGTCAGCATTGAACTAAAACTATTATTTAAAAGGCTTACTGGATTACATAGCTACCTGTTTTAAAGCATACCATTAAGAACTGTTCCAATTCAAGTGGTTTAGAGTCTTAAATTCCACTACTGATCTTAAAGCTGCTTAGGTAACCTGAAATCAGTAATGG
Source organism: Lipotes vexillifer (assembly GCF_000442215.2). Classification (NCBI taxonomy): domain Eukaryota; kingdom Metazoa; phylum Chordata; class Mammalia; order Artiodactyla; family Lipotidae; genus Lipotes; species Lipotes vexillifer. Next base: position 5,361,773 of record NW_006786690.1, on the reverse strand, counting down.
TTTCTGATCATAGGCACAAAATAAAACACACAAGAATGCCATATAGAAATCTCTTAAAAAATGATGGCTTACCTTTTTTCTCCTCTCACAGTTGGGGTCATCAATGTTATGAAAACTATTTTCATCTATTTCTCCTAACCAAATGTGCTCACCAATACCAACCAAGCAATTCGGATTTCCTTTGCAGTTTCGTCTATGAAAAAATATTGTATGATTAAAAAATACCATAGTTCCATGGTAAAGAAATATGCAAATTAAAACTATAATGATACCATTTTTTAATTCTATTTCTCATCTATTACATTAGCAAAACTGAGAAAGCATAATATCACACCCAGTTTGTGAGGCTGTGGGGAAACAGAACTCATCTACTGCTGATGAGAATGCCAACTGGTAGGACTCTTTACAGAAGGGAATTTTGCAATTGCTAACAAATCTACATACACACCTACTTTTTGACCTATCCATTTCACTTCTAAGAATTCATCCTGAAGATGGACCTCCAACAGTGCAAAAACACATACACTAGGTCATTCATTACAGCATTGTTTGTGATTGCAAAATCCTGGAAACGACCCAAATGACCAAACATAATGGAGTACCAAACAACTGCGACAGGAAAAACACATGATGATCTCTGTGAACTGATGTAATTTCTAAGATATATTAATGAGCAAAAATCAAAGTGCAAGAGCGTTATCTATAGCATGCCATTTTTTATGTTAAGAAAGATGAAGAAATAAATAAATGTAATAATGAAATAAATGTAAATGGACTAAATGCTCCCACCAAAAGACACAGATTGGCTGAATGGATAAAAAAACAAGACGCATATATTTGCTGTCTACAAGAGACCCACTTCAGACCTAGAGACACATACAGACTGAAAGTAAGGGGATGGAAAAAGGTATTTCATGCAAATGGAAACCAAAAGAAAGCTGGAGTAGCAATTCTCATATCAGACAAAATAGACTTTAAAATAAAGACTATTAGAAGAGACAAAGTAGGACACTACATAATGATCAAGGGATCGATCCAAGAAGATGTAACAAATGTAAATATTTATGCACCCAACATAGGAGCACCTCAATACATAAGGCAAATACTAAGAGCCATAAAAGGGGAAATCAACAGTAACACATTCATAGTAGGGGACTTTAACACCCTACTTTCACCAATGGACAAATCATCCAAAATGAAGATAAATAAAGAAACCCAAGCTTTAAATGATACATTAAACAAGATGGACTTAATTGATATTTATAGGACATTCCATCCAAAAACAACAGAATACACATTTTTCTCTAGTGCTCATGGAACATTCTCTAGGATAGATCATATCTTGGGCCACAAATCAAGCCTTGGTAAATTTAAGAAAATTGAAATTGTATCAAGTATCTTTTCCGACCACAACGCTATGAGACTAGAATCAATTACAGGAAAAAGATCTGTAAAAAATACAAACACATGGAGGCTAAACAATACACTACTTAATAACGAAGTGATCACTGAAGAAATCAAAGAGGAAATTAAAAAATACCTAGAAACAAATGACAATGGAGATACAACGACCCAAAACCTATGGGATGCAGCAAAAGCAGTTCTAAGAGGGAAGTTTATAGCAATACAAGCCCACCTTAAGAAGCAGGAAACATCTCGAATAAACAACCTAACCTTGCACCTCAAGCAATTAGAGAAAGAAGAACAAAAAAACCCCAGAGTTAGCAGAAGGAAAGAAATCATAAAAATCAGATCAGAAATAAATGAAAAAGAAATGAAGGAAACAATAGCAAAGATCAATAAAACTAAAAGCTGGTTCTTTGAGAAGATTAACAAAATTGATAAACCATTAGCCAGACTCATCAAGAAAATAAGGGAGAAGACTCAAATCAATAGAATCAGAAATGAAAAAGGAGAAGTAACAACTGACACTGCAGAAATACAAAAAATCATGAGGGATTACTACAAGCAACTCTATGCCAATAAAATGGACAATCTGGAAGAAATGGACAAATTCTTAGAGGCACAACCTGCCAAGACTGAATCAGGAAGAAAGAGAAAATATGAACAGACTAATCACAAGAACTGAAATTGAAACTGTGATTAAAAATCTTCCAACAAACAAAAGCCCAGGACCAGATGGCTAAACAGGCGAATTCTATCAAACTAAATTAGAGAAGAGTTAACACCTATCCTTCTCAAACTCTTCCAAAATATAGCAGAGGGAGGAACACTCCCCAACTCATTCTACGAGGCCACCATCACCCTGATTCCAAAACCAGACAAGGATGTCACAAAGAAAGAAAACTACAGGCCAATATCACTGATGAACATAGATGCAAAAATCCTCAACAAAATACTAGCAGACAGAATGCAACAGCACATTAAATGGATCATACACCATGATCAAGTGGGGTTTACTCCAGGAATGCAAGCATTCTTCAATATACACAAATCAAAGTGATACACCAGATTAACAAATTGAAGGAGAAAAACCATATGATCATCTCAATAGATGCAGAGAAAGCTTTTGACAAAATTCAACACCCATTTATGATAAAAACCCTGCAGAAAGTAGGCATAGAAGGAACTTTCCTCAACATAATAAAGGCCATATATGACAAACCCACAGCCAACATTGTCCTCAATGGTGAAAAACTGAAAGCATTTCCACTAAGATCAGGAACAAGACAAGGCTGCCCACTCTCACCACTCTTATTCAACATAGTTTTGGAAGTTTTAGCCACAGCAATCAGAGAAGAAAAGGAAATAAAAGGAATCCAAAGCTGAAAAGAAGAAGTAAAGCTGTCACTATTTGCAGATGACATGATACTATACACAGAGAATGCTAAAGATGCTACCAGAAAGCTACTAGAGCTAATCAATGAATTTGGTAAAGTAGCAGGATACAAAATTAATGCACAGAAATCTCTGGCATTCCTATATACTAA
>NW_006786690.1:5343539-5358565 GCF_000442215.2 Lipotes vexillifer | reverse complement strand
CAAAAAAACAAACAACCCAATCCAAAAATGGGCAGAAGACCTAAATAGACATTTCTCCAAAGAAGATATACAGACTGCCAACAAACACATGAAAGAATGCTCAACATTACTAATCATTAGAGAAATGCAAATCAAAACTACAATGAGATATCATCTCACACCAGTCAGAATGGCCATCATCAAAAAATCTAGAAAGAATAAATGCTGGAGAGGGTGTGGAGAAAAGGGAACCCTCTTACACTGTTGGTGGGAATGTAAATTGATACAGCCACAGTGGAGAACAGTATGGAGGTTCCTTAAAAAACTAAATAAAACTACCATATGACCCAGCAATCCCACTACTAGGCATATACCCTGAGAAAACCATAATTCAAAAAGAATCATGTACCAAAATGTTCATTGCAGCTCTATTTACAATAGCCCGGAGATGGAAACAACCTAAGTGTCCATCGTCGGATGAATGGCTAAAGAAGATGTGGCACATATATACAATGGAATATTACTCAGCCATAAAAAGAAACGAAATTGAACTATTTGTAATGAGGTGGATAGACCTAGAGTCTGTCATACAGAGTGAAGTAAGTCAGAAAGAGAGAGACAAATACCGTATGCTAACACATATATACAGAATTTAAGAAAAAAAATGTCATGAAGAACCTAGGGGTGAAACAGGAATAAAGATACAGACTTACTAGAGAATGGACTTGAGGATATGGGGAGGGGGAAGGGTAAACTGTGACAAAGCGAGAGAGAGGCATGGACATATATACATTACCAAACGTAAGGTAGATAGCTAGTGGGAAGCAGCCACATAGCACAGGGAGATCAGCTCAGTGCTTTGCGACCGCCTGGAGGGGTGGGATAGGGAGGGTGGGAGGGAGATGCAAGCAGGAAGAGATATGGGAACATATGTATATATATAACTGATTCATTTTGTTGTGAAGCGGAAACTAACATACCATTGTAAAGCAATTATACTCCAATAAAGATGTTAAAAAAATAAATAAAATAAAATACACATGTATCTGCTCATTTGAGCAAAAACGAAAACACAAATGTATATATGCGTGTGTATAACTGAATCACTTTGCTGTACAGTAATTAACACAACATTGTAAATCAACAATACTTCAATAAAAAAATAACAGTATAAAAAAAAACACCAAAAGGCTAAATCAGAGACTAGTGAAACTGGTTACCTGTAGAACATGAGTAGCATTAAGATTTTTTTAAAAAGAGAAGCGTTGGACATTTCCCTGAATATACCGTTCCATACACTGTTGAATTTGGGGGCCATGTGAATGTCACACACAAATCAGTAAGGATGGAGGGAACCCTAAATTCAACACAAGCAATAACATATTTCAACTGAGTAACATACACTGAAAGGAAGAGGGTGGGGCACTGACCCAAGTAACTTGAACTTGGTCATTAGCAAGTTTATTAGTGTCAGGATAAAGACATAAGGAAAAAACAACAAACTTATTTAATAGCTTCCTTTTCAAAGATACATGGGTTAACAATTCCGAAACTTTCTGTACATTCTGCAATTTAACAAATAAGTACATGTATACTGGGGATGAAGGGAATCAAGTTTTGGAGAGGAAAGTTACAAATAAGGGAAGAAGAATAAAACCAACCCTGCAGCATTGACTAGGAATAACAGGTGTTAAGTCAAGATCCACAGGGTCTTAATATATACAGACAGCTAGATTAGTGTTGCCAGATAAAATACAGGACATAAGTTATTTGAATTTCAGATAAATGACATATTTATATTTTTAAAAGTATTTGTTGTCTATCTGAAATTTAGATTTAATGGGCAGCCTAAACGAGACAGCTTTTTTGTCAGCCGAGGGCCTAAAAGCAGTAACGTGAACACACCAAGCAAGCAGATCTTGATTTCTAAATATTCCCCACTCGAAGAACCCAGAGCTCCTGGGAGAGATGGCCAATTTGAAGCCTGGGCAAGATAAACATGGACATATTGCTGTGCCCCCAAAATAAAGATGTACTCAAAGAATGAGGGGGACATGTTAAAAGGAAGAGCTTGGATGGGCCTCCCAGTACCCAAATCTGGAACAATCTCAGCAACAAAATAATGATCGGATTACAACCCGCTCAATAATGTAGGGATCCATAGTAAGGTGGGTGGATGGACGGATGGATGAGAAGTCTCCTCCTTAAAGAAGAAAGCCAACTATCAATGTGGAAGAAAGGACAGAATTAGAAATTCACCATTTGGCTGGCATCCATCAGATTAATAAGGAAATCATGCAAGGATTGTCAATGGATGCCAGTGTAGGAAAGTTTGAGGAGTAACGGAATATTTACATAGTCTCAAAGTATCTCAGCATAAGTTGTTTATTAATTACAAAAGGAAATATAGTAGCTTTCAGTGGAGAAACCTGGCAGATACCACCTAATCAAAGGATCAAAGTTTAAGTAGCCAGTAATGGGTCTAATTAACTGTATGCCCCTCGTGGTGTGATGCACTAAAAGCACAACATCACTTCTGTGGTTTTCCTACCAAAGTGAATAACCTAAACCTAATTATAAGCCAACACCAGAAAAATCCAAGTTGAGAAGCTTTCTGCAAAGTAAGTGTCCTATACTTTTAAAAAACCTCCATATAGATATGGGGATATATGTATATGTATAGCTGATTCACTCTGTTATAAAGCAGAAACTAACACACCATTGTAAAGCAATTATACTCCAATAAAGATGTTAAAAAAAAAAACCCTCCATATGATGAAATACAAAGAAAGACTGAGTAATTATCCAGATTAAAGGAGACTTAAGATACACAACTGACTGTAACATACGAGCCTAGATTTTCTTTTGCTGTGAAGGACTTTATTAACTCAGTATGTTCTGAATATTTCAGGTAACCCACTAAAGCTTTATTGACAGCAGTAAAAGACTGGAAACACTATAAATGCCCATCAATAGGAATCTGCTAAATAATACAGCCAAGCAATGGAAACTACTGTAATTAGGAAAAAAAGATAAGGAGAAACTTTATTATGTTGTGATACGTAACAATATCATTAGTTGAAAAAAGTAAGGAACAAAGCAGTGTTTAAAAATGGGTGTGGGGGGCACTTCCCTGGTGGCGCAGTGGTTAAGAATCCACCTGCCAAGGCAGGGGACACGGGTTCGAGCCCTGGTCCGGGAAGATCCCCCATGCCGCGGAGCAACTAAGCCCGTGCACCACAACTGCTGAGCTTGCACTCTAGAGCCCACGAGCCACAACTACTGAGCCCACGAGCCACAACTACTGAAGCCCACGTGCCTAGACCTCGTGCTCCGCAACAAGAGAAGCCACCACGATGAGAAGCCTGCACACTACGACGAAGAGTAGCCCCTGCTCGCCGCAACTAGAGAAAGCCCGCGCACAGCAAAGAAGACCCAATGCAGCCAAAAATAAGTAAAATTAAATCTTTAGGGCTTCCCTGGTGGCGCAGTGGTTGAGAGTCCGCCTGCCGATGCAGGGGACACGGTTCGTGCCCCGGTCTGGGAAGATCCCACATGCCGTGGAGCAGCTAGGCCCGTGAGCCATGGCCGCTGAGCCTGCGCGTCGGGAGCCTGTGCTCTACAACGGGATAGGCCACAGCAGTGAAAGGCCCGCTTACCGTAAAAAAAAAACTTTAAAAATAAAAAAAAGGGTGTGAAGAGGACCTCCCTGGTGGTCCGGTGGCTAAGACCCCATGCTCCCAATGCAGGGGGCCCGGGTTTGATCCCTGGTCAGGGAACTAAGATCCCATCCCGCATGCCAGGTGGTATGGCCAAAAAAAAAGTGTGTGTGTTTGGGGTACAACAGACCTGTTTGTTTGTTTGTTTAGATAACAAGACGCACTATAACCTGGGAACAACCATCTTTGAGGAGGTTTACCTCTACCTGCTGGCTGCAAAACTAAGAATAAAGGGCTTCCTATGTTCCCCCATCACCTTTTATATCTTTCAGATTTAGAACTCTGGCAAGTACTACATATTCGGGAAATAAGTAAATAATTGTTCTTAATATTCCACTTAAACACACTGTCTTCTTGGCTTTAAAAAATAAAAATAAAAACAAGTCTGGCCAACTTAAGAGCAGTTTTCAGGATTCTGTCAAAGCCAGGTTGGAAAGTAACTTACTAAGGAAATAAAAGTACAACTGATCCTTGGGGGGGGGGGGGGAGATCTAAAAGGAGTTATTTTTTGTGCCTATAACTCACCTCTAATGGTAAAGGACTACTACAAGGGAATTACAATGAGTAAAAACAATCTCTTCTTTTACTCAAAAGTAATTTTTCTCTTCTACCAAGAGAAGATATAAAGAAACAAACAAAAAAACCTGATTCAGAGACAGGGGAAAGCAACCTAAAATCTTTCCTTGGAATAGGGGCAAGGACTTACCAGGCAGATTCTTTAAAAAAAAATAAAATAAAATAAGGACAATTCTTTTATTATTATTTTTATTATTATTATTTTTGCGGTACGCAGGCCTCTCACTGCTGTGGACTCTCCCGTTGTGGAGCACACTCCGGACGCGCAGGCTCAGCGGCCATGGCTCACGGGCCCAGCTGCTCCGCGGCATGTGGGATCCTCCCGGACCGGGGCACAAACCCGTGTCCCCTGCATTGGCAGGCGGACTCTCAACCACTGCGCCACCAGGGAAGCCCTGCAAGGTCTTTAGAACAGGAAAAGTTAGCATCAATAACTAGAGTGAAAATGTTATCTCTAAAACCAAGTAAGTATGTACTTGCTCTTTCCAATATGCTTTTCAAAGGTATACCAAGTTTGTTTTCTCCTCATAAACAAGGGAGGGGTAAGTCTTTCACAGGTTTGGCTGGGAAGACAGGCACTCTCCTGTGGGTCAAAAGCACAGATCATTCTCTCAGAAAACTACAGTTCCATTAGAACCATTCTGATTTTAGTCTCCTGTTCCTAACAGCAAAATAGAGAAAATGAACAAAAGGAGGTTCTCCTTGTCCACGCTCCTCCCCTCCCACACACACAATAAATCTTGTACACTTGGTCCAAAGTTGGCCTCAATGAGCAAATAAAATACACAGCTATGAACTAAAAATGTCACGCAATAGGTTTCTTTAACTTTAAAAAGACTTCCAAAAACAGATGTGAGAAGTTGGGAGCAACTTGTATTATTTAGCCCTAGAATGCTGGCATTGTTTTTTTGTTTTTGCTTTTCTTAAATTAACTGATGGTGAGGTATTACTGAATAAGGTTCCATCAGCTAAAATGCCATCACCGTGTAGATGAGATGAACCTGTGTTAAAGCACCAGCCGCCACCCTCCTCCCCAGAGAACCTATGGCTTCCGGGTGCCTAAGGACACACTCCAGGTGAGAACCAAAGTCAGTGGTGAGCCCTACTGCATTAAAAGTAGCTTAGGCTAACCAACTAAAGCTTTCCAAATTGAGGCCAAGCCTCTTTTTTGGTACATGGGCTCAATGTTGTGGAGGATTTTTTTTATTTATTTTCTTGTTTGGAGCAGTGGAGAATCTACTTAAGAAGCATAAATCATAAAAACATTTCTATTGGGACTCCCTGGTGGCGCAGTGGTTAAGAATCTGCCTGCCAATGCAGGGGACATGGGTTCGAGCCCTGGTCCAGGAAAATCCCACATGCTGCGGAGCAACTAAGCCTGTGCACCGTAGTTACTGAGCCTGTGCTCTAGAGCCCGTGAGCCACAACCACTGAAGCCCGCGCGCCTAGAGCCTGTGCTCCACAACGAGAAGCCACTGCAATGAGAAGCCTGCGCACCACAGTAAAGAGTAACCCCCACTCGCAGCAACTAGAGGAAGCCCGTGCGCAGCAACGAAGACCCAATGCAGCCAAAGATAGATAAATAAATAAGTAAATAAATAAAAATTTCTATTATAAGCCATTACTTCCAAGCCAACCTAAGCAGTGCAGCAGAATGCCATGTACAGAAGGCTAGATGAAATCCCCCTGTGGAAGAAAACCTCTCCCACTCAGTCTCCAAAGCCCCAAGCTCCTTTTTATCCCCATTAGGAGTGGGCTACAGGTGTCAAGTATCACCTATCATCCTGTTTGTACCAATTTTCTTATAGTAGAAAAATACTTCTGCATACCTGTTTCCATCAGTGTAAGAAGAGACAGACCAAGGAGGCTGAGACAGGTGAGACAGGGACACATGTTTACATGTTTGATGTGTAAATACCCTAGCCTGTTGACTCAAATTTATACAACTTACTTGGCCCTAGAAAGCATCTGAATTTGCTAATGCTGGCTTAAAAAGCAAGTAACTTTTTCAAGGTCACAAGTAGCCCTGATTTAATCTAGGTAGAGTGATGCCATTCACCTTCTCTGAAATAGTTAAGTTCCTACAACCTTATAACTGTACCCTCTACCCACTCCCCACTGGTCTTCTTCCCAGAAATCCTTCCTTCTGCCTATAGGGGAATCAGAGAGGGAGAACTGAATCACAAACAAAAACAAAGCATGAAGAGCACCATCCTGGTTCTCCCCTGGCTCTCTCCCACTACTCGTATCTCACTTATGCATCAGTCGGCTTACGACTAGGTTTTTGTTTTGTGTGGCAGTTGACTATTACTGTACATGCCTAGTTTCTTCAGCTCCCCCTGCCTTTTTTATTTTTCTTTGAGAACAAACTGTTCCTCCATTCTTGTGGTTCTAGCAAGAGCTGCTGAGATGCAGCTCCCATCCAGCACCCAAAAGCAGCCTCACAAGATATTTAAAATGGGAACTGAGAGAAAGAGAAAACAAACAACCCCAAAATAACAATCCCTCTTCAGTGGCAGACCCTTCTGACAGCTTAGCTGTCCTAACATTAAGGAAACAACATGCTGATTTGCATGAGAAACAGCTGTAAGAGGTTCATGACTCTCTCCTGGGCTCAAGTGTCTCCCTGCCCTAGCCATGATTTATTTGTCCACATCTTTCCTGAATTAAAACAAACACCTCCCTAGATTTGTTAACTGAGGCACTTCCCTTACACTATGTTAAAGTTTCTGTCACCTGTATCTAGGAACCCTAACAAATATGGACTAACGAAATAAAGCTTTTTCTGTTATTAACTTACCTCCAAGAGCCAACAATCCATTTCAGTCTCTAACAGATCTCTTAATTTTTTTTTTTTGTCCGCGCCGCGCCACTTGCAGAATCTCAGTTCCCCAACCAGGGACTGAACCCAGGGCCACGGCAGTGAAAAGTCCTAACCATCAGACTTCCAGGGAACTCCCAGATCTCCAAATTCTTAAAAACAGCTTTGCCCCTCTTCCTCTAAGCTTTCTTATAAGACCAGTTAACAAACACTGGAGAAAACATTCAGCTCCAGAGAAATGTGAGTTTAAAACGGCCATGAAAGATGTTTTCACTTATGAAACCGGCATAAAAAGTTTTGCTGATGGACTTCCCTGGTGGTCCAGTGGTTAAGACTCTGTGCTTCCGCTGTAGTGGGCACAGGTTTGATCCCTGGTCAGGGAAGTTCCACAGGCCACGCGGTGTGGCCAGAAAAAAAAGTTTTGATCATGAATCAGGGTAAAGTGAGAGTCACTGTCCATTCATTGTTAAACACAACGCTTTTGGAAAAACTTGAGAACATGTCTCAAAATATCGTCTCAAACCAATATTTTGTTTCAATACTTCTGGGCACGTGTCCACAGAATATGTCTGACACTGTGGCAATGAAACAAAATGAAGAATTCTAACAGGTACTTTTTTTTCTAGGGCCATGGATATAGGAACACCAAGTGGCTACAGCAGTAGGCAGGGGGCAGGTTCCCCAAATGTTTGGTATGACATGCTAAGCAGCTGTGACGTTATTCGCTGTGATTTTAGGCCAACAAACGCTTTCACAGCAACGTAAATGATGGACCGAGGCTGAACAAAGCCTGAGACATAACAATTTTCCTAGTCTAAACCAATTTAGTGGCAATGCAAGCAATGGAAGAAAGCTGAATTCCAGCATATCAATGCAATGAAATAGGACTTGGGAGCTGATTAGATGGTGTGGGCAAGAAGGAAAAGGAGACATCTGCAATGATATCCAAAACTGTACAGAAAGGAAACAATTTTTCACAAATCAAAAACTGCAGTGGGAAGAAAAACAGTAGGCTAAGTATCTAGGGGTGCAAATGACTTAAGTTCCTTCTACACTGACCATAGGTAAGAGTGGTAGTTTTAGCTCTGTTTTGACAGATCTCCAAGGATCTGTCATTTAGGAGTATGTTTTCCAGCACAATGGACAGAAATTTAGTCAATGATTTCATAGATGCTATGCAGCACAAAGAAATTTTATTATTTGAATGGGAGAGGAGGGTGGAGATATTACTCCCTCCACGTGGTCATTTAAAGAGTTATTGCTTTGTTTTTCTCCCTCAACACCTTTTAGTTTCTTGGCTCTTAGGACATCATTTCGCACAGCCCAAGTAGAAATCAATGAAGGATAGCAAGCCAACTCTCCTGCTTCCAGGGAAGACCCCTGACTACACTAAGGCTTTGCCTAATGCAGCACCAGATTTCTAAAAAGTGATTTGTGTGTGCACACAGAGAAAGAGAGAAAGGGAGAAGGAAAGAGAGGGAGGGAGGGGGAGAGAGAATAGGTTAACCAAGGATTACTGAAATGGTTCCAATAATAACCATTTACTGTCTGAATTTTCCTCGAAAACTTCAAATTGTTTCTGTAACTCCAAATGTCGCCACTCTATCAGAATGACAGTTGCTTAGGTTAGGTCCATTAACTGAGCTCAGGAACTCCCTTCCAAACAAGTCCCCTCTAATTAAGAACATTCTTGTCCCTCTACCATTTTATTTCATAATCACAAATGGGTCTCTAACCAGATGTCAACAAATAAGGAATTCAGAAGGCTCCCCATCCTTTGACGGGTGGAGGGGGGAGGGGTGCTACAGCAGGTCACTGCCTAACTTTAACCCCTTTCCAAAACTTTGGTGACTGACTCAACATTCCCAGGCTCTTTGTGCTATGTGCTGGTTCAAAGAAGGCAAAACCAGACTTCTCTGGTGGCGTAGTGGTTAAGAATCTGCCCGCCAATGCAGGGGACACGGCCTGGTGGTGCAGTGGTTAAGAATCTGCCTGGCAATGCAGGGGACAGAGGTTCAAGCCCTGGTGCAGGAAGACTCCACGTGCCGCGGAACAACTATGCCTGTGCGCCACAACTACTGGGCCCGCGTGCCACAACTACTGAAGCCCGCGCGCCTAGAGCCTGTGCTCTGCAATGAGAAACCACCACAATGAGAAACACTGCAACGAAAAGCAGCCCCCGCTCTCAGCAACTAAAGAAAGCCCCTGCAGCAATGAAGACCCAATGCAGCCAAAAATAAATAAATAAGAAAAGCATTTTTTTTTAAAAAAAAGGGAAAAGAGAACCCACAGAATGAGAAAATATTTGCAAATACTTGGGACTTATATCCAGAATATATAAAGAACTCTTAGAACTCAATAATAAAGACAATCCAATTTTAAAATGGGCAAAGGATGTGAAAAGACCTCTCTCCAAAGATCTACAAATGGCCAATGAGCACATGAAAAGATGCTCAACCTTATTAGTCATCAGGAAAATGCAAAGCAAAACCACAATGAGATAGCACTTCACACCCACTAGGATGGCTATAAGACAAAAACAGTGTAAGGATGAGAAGAAAATGCAATCTTCATATATTGTCTGTGAGTATGTAAAATAGTGCAGCCACTTTGGAAAACAATTTGTCAGTTCCTCAAAATGTTAAACATAGTGATCCTATGACCCAGCAATTCCACTCCTAGGTATATATCCCAAAGAACTGAAAATAGGTGTTCAAACAAAAACTTGTATACAAATGTTCATAGCAACACTATTCACAACAGCCAGAAAGCGAAAATAACCAAAATATCCATCAACTTAACTACGCTGTGAGATGATGGATGTGTTAATTGCCCTGATCTTGGTAATCATTCCACAATGTCCATCAAATTACCATGTTGTACACTTTAAATATATAGTTATATTTGTCAATTATTCCTCAATAAAGTTGGGGGGGGAATTTAAATCCATCAACTGATGAATAGATAAAATGTGGTATATCCAACAATGGAATATTATTCAACCATAAAAAGGAATAAAATACTGATACATACTATAACATGTATGACCCTTGAAAATATTATGCTAAGTGAACGCCAGACCAAAAAGGCCACGTATTGTATGATTCCACTTATATAAAATATCCAGAATAAAGAAATCTACAGACAAAAAGATTAGTGGTTGCCAGGGGGTGGGGGAGGGGGAAATGGGAAGTGACTGGAGTTTAATGGATATGGAGTTTCCTTCTAGGGTGATGGAAGAAGTTCCGGAACTAAACAATGGTGATGTTTGTACAATATCGTAAAGGTACTTACTGCTGTGTAATTGTATACTTTAAAAATAGTGGGACTTCCCTGGTGGCACAGTGCTTAAGAATCCTCCTGCCAATGCAGGGGACACGGGTTCGAGCCCTGGTCCGGGAAGATCCCACATGCCACAGAGCAACTAAGCCTGCGCACCACAACTACCGAGCCTGCACTCTAGAGCCCACGAGCCACAACTACTGAGCCCACACACCACACTACTGAAGCCCGCGTGCCTTGAGCCCGTGCTCCGCAACAAGAGAAGCCACGGCAATGAGCAGCCCCTGCTCGCCACAACTAGAGAAAGCCTGCGAGTAGCAACGAAGACCCAACGCAGCCAAAAATAAATATTTTTTTTAAAAAATGGTAAATTTCGTTGTGCGTTTTACATGACTTTTACAAAACGATTTTTAATGAAATGAAATACTGACAAATACTACAACATGGATGATCCTTGAAAACATTATGCTGTCAATGAAGCCAGTCATAAAAGTCCAAATACTGTATGATTCCATTTACATGAAATGGCCATATGAATAGGCAAATTTAGAGGCAGAAAGTATATCAGTAGTTACTTCGAACTGGGGGGGGAGGGGGAGTGGGGTTTACAGGGAGGACTGAGTGCCAAGCTAACGGATACAGAGCTTCTTTTAGGGGGGTCGGATGGTGCTGAGAGCTGAACAACCCTGTGACTATACAAATAAAAAATTCTGGGTTGTACATTTTAAATGGGTGAATCATATGATGTGTGCATTATATCTCAAAGCTATTTATGAAAAAAACTGCTTGGATATAAACCTTGCAATTGCAGCTTAAAACTCACATCCGTGACATTCCCCTTATAGTGATCTCAGCTAACTTCTACTCCTTTACTTCCATTAAAATCATAACTATTACAGTGAAAGAGTTTATATTTTTTGGTTACTCTGGAACCTAATATGTGGAGAAACTGACTGAAGCTTATCTATTATACACGGCCACGTCATTCCAGTACTGACTGTTGCTCTCCTCATGAGCCAGACTCCCAGAACTTGGAATTATTCGTCTGCTTTATGGAAGCTCTCTAACTTATTTCACTTCCCATACTAGACTTAAAGCTCCAAATCTGAGACCTTGACTTCCATTCCTTCCGGATCCCACCGTGGAATGTAAAAACTCCAGAAAGTCTTTACTAAATGCTTGATGAAAGGCTACTGAGCATGTCCGGCTTGGCCAAGTCAATTCAACAACATTCCGGACACAAACTATAGTTCCCGCGTTAAAAGGTGGAAAAACAGCTAAGGATTCGATCTAAAAGGAAAGACAAGGTTCACGGGCTAAGTAGAAGTGAAGGACAGCACTACACAGCTCAAACTTTGTACTCGGTAGAGTGGTGTTGAGTCAGAGCGACCCCCCCACCCCCCACCCCCAAAAAAAGGCTAAAAATTACTAGATTACCGAGAGAGGGGAAGGTCAACTGGGGATGAAGGGTACCGATGACGCAGACTAACCGTACGTTTTCCTAAAGCCGCCCTACCCAAAAATATGATCACGCCTTTAGCGTCAACACCAATACGAGATATACAGTGATGAAGCTCACTTCGCAGAAGTTCCCGTTTTACAAACCAAAAAACCGAGCAATGGCCAGGATATACCAACCAGCAACGTTTGCTAAGGTCTTAGCTGCTGCCTTCAACCATCTCCACCGCCATCTTCTAATAAAAACCCAAAACCTTTTCTGAAGGGCTTTCAGCAGCATCACCTCCGTGCAGAGCCCGGAAAGGCTGCCTTTCTCCCAGGTCGCCCAGAAGGCGGAAAGGAGGAAACCTCCACCTTGTTCTCTCCACGCCTGCTAGATGCACGGAAAGGGCCGCCGTCTTCCTTCCCCCAGCCCCGGGCCTGGTTTTCCAAGGTCCGACGCGAGGGGGGCGCGAGGCCCGGTATGCGGGCCTCACCTGCACACGCCGCGGATGCAGGGCTCCAGCCAGATGCGGTAGGCGGTCTCGATGTGCTCCTGCGACACCTCCTCGGGCCGCACCGTCTCCGCCCAGCGCCAGGCCGCCTTCTCCAGCTGCAGCCGCGGTGCCATGGCCTTGGCCCGAGGAGTGCCTCCTGAGCCCGGCCGCCCAGGCTGCCGCAGCCGCCTCCACCACCGCCCAAATGGGCTCCGCCACCTGCCAGCGATGAGGACCAGGCGCTCCCTCAGCCAGCTGGCCAGTCAATCACCTGCGCGCGCCTCTGCCCAGGCGCCCGCCCGCGCGCCCGCACCCGACCCGCACGACCGGCCGCAAAGCGCCTCCGCGAACACCCGACACCCCCCCGCACCCGCAGACGTTGTAGGTGTACTCCCCGCCGCGGTGGGCGCATGCGCGTTCCCAGCAGTCTTTGCGCCTCTTGGCCGGCGGGCGAAGGGGAAGCCGCTAGTCGAGACCCTTGCCACGTCCTCACCGGCGCTGCAGGGGTAGCGACGTCTCAGCTCCTGTCCACGATAGCGTTCTGCGCACCACTAATCTTCCAAGCGGGCACCTGGAGAGCTAAAGGCTGCCTGTTCTTGCCCTTTGGTACTTCCCCTTTAACCGTGAAGGATCGCGCGAGAGGCTACTCAACGCACACCATAGGTCCGCTGGATTGTGGGGTGGGACCTGAAACCTGGGTCACCAAAGAAACCAGGGTCGGCTCTCCGGAAGGGTTAACTGGAGCCTGGACCGGTTCTGACTCCTTTCCTGAGCCCTCTTGACGTCACGTGATGTTCTGGCCTTTTCCTGAGCTAAAACTGGACTACGTGTCCCGGCATGCGTTGCGTGCTGTCACTCACTGGATGCCGGGCATGCTGGGATTTGTAGTCTTCGCAGTAGTGGGTTTGCTGTGCCTTGGCTTGTGCTGGGGTGCAGGCGGGTCCCTGGGCGGGGTTTCTCTGCCCTGGAAGGTCATCCTTGCAGGTGGTGGACCCTCCTCACTGCTGTTATCTCCATATGCTGATTTCTTCCTTCTTTAATGATGGCCCTGTTTAGCTGCAGGGTTTGAAAACATTTCCTTTTTTCAATCTCTGCTTCTGGATATAAAGAGTAGCCTTATCAGAGTGTTTTGCGAACTGTAAAGGGTACTGCTTGAGTGAGGATTTTGAAAACTTTGCATTTTAATGAGAGCCCTACGGCGGTCTAAGCACTAACTTCTGACACAATACTCAATAGCTTGACAGCTGGGTAACCTTGGACTGGATGCCTCTTTTTTTTGGCTGCACTGCACAGCTTGTGGGATTTTAGTTTCCCCTGACCAAGGATAGAACCTGAGGCCTCGGTAGTGAGAGCGTGGAGTCCTCACCACTGGACCACCAGGGAATTACCCAGACTGGATGCTTTATGTGTGCAATTGTTTAGACAAACGTTCACTGAAGGAACGATGAAAATAAGATATGGTCCTTGCACTTATGCAAGAGTTGGGGGGGCGGTGAGGGGAGAATAGTAGAAACTTAAAGTAAGGTCCCCTTCCCTTCCTTGGAAGGTTTGGAGTACTTGGGGAAAGTCTTCCCGGGGGGGATAACTCCTAAATCCACCCTTAATAGATGAGTAGAACTTAGCCAGGTTAGAAGAAAAGTACCATTCTAGACAAAGGGAACTACAAGGAACAAAAACACAGAAGAGAGAAACTTCTTGGTATGAGGCCACAAACTCTGAGAAGGGGAGGTGAGACTCTGAGAGGCTGGCCAAGACTTTGCTTTATCTGAGAGACTCATTGAAATGTTTAAAGCTGGTGAGTGATATAAGGGGGATTTTCATTTTGTATAACTTACTCAGTCTAGGTCAAGGACAGAGACACAGAAACCTTGTAAGACTACAGAAGTAATACAAGCCAGAGATAATGAAGGCCAGAATGGGGCAGTGTAATAGGTATGGAATGAGGAGGCAAACTTGAAAGATATTTAGGACATGGAATTGCTAAACTTGATAAGTTGGTCTAAGCAAAGTCTGTTTACCTTTCTGTTATTTGACCTTCAGGTGTAGGTCATAGCCCTTTCCTAGGTGCTTACAGCTCCCTGTGTCATTACCTCACTTAGCACATGATAAAATCGTGAATATTATTCATTGTGCTGTCACTGCTATATGCCAGTTTTCTAACTTGAGTAATTAAGCCAATAGAGTTTCTACCAAATGAGATAAAAAGTAGAGAAGAGGGCTTCCCTGGTGGCGCAGTGGTTGGGAGTCCGCCTGCCGATGCAGGGGACACGGGTTTGTGCCCCGGTCCGGGAAGATCCCACGCGCCGCGGAGCAGCTGGGCCCGTGAGCCATGGCCGCTGGGCCTGCGCGTCCGGAGCCTGTGCTCCGCAACAGGAGAGGCCA
Organism: Lipotes vexillifer; assembly: GCF_000442215.2. NCBI lineage: Eukaryota > Metazoa > Chordata > Mammalia > Artiodactyla > Lipotidae > Lipotes > Lipotes vexillifer. The sequence continues at coordinate 5,343,872 of NW_006786690.1, read as the reverse complement.
CAACGGTGGGAGGCCCGCGGACGGCAAAAAAAAAAAAAAAAAAAAAAAAGAGAGAAGAAGGAGAAGGTTTAGAAGGGAGATGATGATTTCAGTTTTTAATAAATTGCATTTTAAGTGCATCAGGGACATCCATGTAGAGCTAGGAGACATGAGTCTGAATCTTGAAGGGTATATTGCTCCAGCATCATGGATTTTCCAGTCTCTACTGGGTGATTCTCATCAGCATTAGATACATGCTGTAATTTCTCCCAGTTTTAACAAACCCTCTCTTGACTCCCACATCCCCCGCCAACTACCATCCCACTTCTCTGCTCTTCTTTATAGCAGAACTCC
>NW_006786690.1:5342785-5343529 GCF_000442215.2 Lipotes vexillifer | reverse complement strand
AAAGAGTGATTTAGACCCTTCTCCTGTTCCCTAATTTCCTATCCCTCTTAAACCCGTTCTAAATCAGGCTCTTGCCCCAAAACCAACCACATAAAGGTCACCAAAGTCCTCCACGTTGTTAAATTCAGTGGTGAGTTCACACTCTGTTTTACTTGACCTGTCTGCAGCATTTGACCGAGTTCTTCACTCTCTCCTCTTGGGAACACGTTCTTCTCTTAACTTGCAGTGTTACTGAACACAAGTTCATGTGCCCAATGCACAGTGAAGCCAGACAAACTGAAATGTTGGAGTTTGGAGCAGAGAAAGGTTTATTGCATGGCCAAGCAAGGAGAACAGCTGGCTCGTGCTCAAAAAAACCTGAACTCCCTGATGGTTTGCGGGGAGAAGTTTTATAGGCAAAATTTGGGGTGAAGGCTGCAGGGTATGTGGCTTTCTTCTGATTGGTTGGTGGTGAGATGACATGGCGGTACTCAAGGAATCTTGTGCTCAGCCTGAAGTTATCATCCTCCACTTGTCTGGGGGCCTTAGTTCCTGCATAAAAACTCAGATATTTTTATGTATGCCTTGAGGAGGAACCAGGACCCTTCCACAAGGCTGCACTATTGTTTCTTGACTCTTCCTCCCTTGTTTCTGCATTCTTTCCCTTCCCTGATTAGCAACTGTTTGAACCTGGCCCTTTGGAATTCCGGGAACGTCATGGAGGCTGAATGAAGCCTATTTTCTTTTTTTTTTTTTTTTTTTTTT
>NW_006786690.1:5339020-5342377 GCF_000442215.2 Lipotes vexillifer | reverse complement strand
GTCCTCCTCAGTTTCAGCAGGACACCACCTTCTCCTGGTTTTTCCATCACCCACTGGCCATTCTTTTTCAATGCCCTTTGCTGATTCTTTCTCATCTCTCTAACCTGTAAACTTGAGTGGCCTAGCGTTGTGCTTGGACTTCTCTAACTACATTTACTCCCTGGGTGATCTCATCTCCTGTGGCTTTAAATACCAGCTGTGTGTTAATGACTCGCAAATTCCATTATCTCCTGACCTGACCTTGCTCCTAAAATGCCAGACTTGTATATCTACTGCATACCTGGCATCTCCGATGTATGATAGGTACTTTGCACTTTCAAGATCCAAAACGTATTCTACTTCCAGCCACCCCCACATGTCCTTCTGTAATCTTCCCCATCTCAGCAGGTGGCAGCTCCATCCTTCCTGAAATCTTAGCTGTAGCTTTAACCTCTCTCTCTCTTACATCAACATGCAGAACTTCCCCAAATCCTGTCAACTGTGTGTGCCTTCAAAATATATACAGAATGCAACTACTGTACAGGGACTGTTACCACCTGGCCTCCCACCTGGATTATTGCAAAAACTTCCTAACTGGTCTCCCTGTTTTTGCCCTTGCCTCCTGGGGCCCAGAGTAGGCCGCCCCAAAATGTGCCTCAATGGCCTATTGATTATTTTGAATTACAGTTACTTAAGAAATGCAAGAGGGATACACTCTGACCCTCCTTTGTCTCCCTGAAAGCAGGAAATAAGTCTTTCTTGTGAAAGGTGCACTCCCAGCATCTGGAGGTAGAGGACATGCTTATCGCCAAAGTTAGGGAATTCAGGCTGAGAAGCCTAGATAAACAAGCCTTGTCACTTCTTTAATTTACTGCCCCAAGACCAAACTCTGTTTAGATTCTTCATTAATTGAGCACCCAAAACCTTAGTTTCTTTGTCCTGTCAATTTCTCACAAATTTATTATTTCTTTGTCTAAAAACTATAAAAACTGCCTGCTTTGGCCACTTCTTAGGTCCCATTTCTATGGGGCCTCTATGCACATGAATTAAAATTTGTTTCTTTTTCTTCTTTTAATCTGTCTTGTGTCAATTTTATTACTAGTCCAGCCACAAGAACTCAAGAGGGGTAGAGGGGAAAATTTTCTCCTCCCCCAACACCTCTTTATAGTCTTCTTGGCATGTAAACCAGAAGAACATTCCTCGGCTCAAAAACCTCTAAAAACTTAGCACCTCATTCAAAGTAAATGACCAAGTCCCTCCCCTCTACACCTTATTGGCCAGAGCTCATTTCCTACCACACTCTCTGCAGCTGTGTTCCAACGACAGTCTTCCTCCCAGTTCCATAACCACCCTAAGCAGACCCATGCCTCAGGACCTTTACATTTGCTGTGTCCTTTACCTGGAACTTTCTTCCCCTGACAGCCACATGGCTAGCTCCTTCACCTGATGTTTTGGGAACAGGGGGAGGACCTTTGGAAGAAGGTCCAGAAGAACAATTGTTAGATATAAGGAGAATCAGAAGAATTGGGTAACTCAGAAGCTTAGGGAGGATAGTTTCAAGAAGATGGGAGTGGTCAGCAATGTTAAATTCCTCTCTATTTTCCTTCTAATTTCTTGGTTCCCTTCACAGTAAAATTATTGAAATAATTATCTACCCCAACACTGTCCAATATAAATATCATATGAGCCACATATGTATTCATAGTTTTAAATTTTCTAGTAGCCACATCTAAAAAAATAAAAAGGAACAGGTGAAATCAATTTTAATAATATATTTAACCCACTATAGGCAAAATGTTTACATTTCCACATGAAATCAATATTTTTAAAACATTAATGAGACATTCTTTTTTTTCACACCATGTTTTGGAGATCTGGTGTGTGTTTTACACTTATAGCTCATGTCATTTGAAACTTGCCACATTCAAGTGCTCAATAGCCACATGTAGTGAGTGGCTACCATAATAGACAGCACAGGGCTTCCCTGGTGGCGCAGTGGTTGAGAGTCCGCCTGCCGATGCAGGGGACACAGGTTCGTGCCCCGGTCCGGGAAGATCCCACATGCCGTGAAGCGGCTGGGCCCGTGAGCCATGGCCGCTGAGCCTGTGCGTCCGGAGCCTGTGCTCTGTAACGGGAGAGGCCACAATCGTGAGAGGCCCGCGTATCGCAAAAAACAAAAACAAAAACATAATAGATGGCACAGTTCTATATTCTCTCGACATCCTCATCTCCTATTGTAAGCAGAAAGGGTAGGAAGCCCCCAGAGAAAGAGAACCAGCATGACTTCCTTGACAAAAGAGAAGCCATTTTAGGCTAAGCCATTTTGTGATCTAAGCCTGGCCACAATGCTTGCCCTTGAACCGGTCTCAGCAATTAATGATCTGTAGCAAAGTGAGGGAATGCAGGAACACAGGAAAAGCAGTTAAGAAACAATAGTTCATCAATAAAGCAGAGTCCTAGTTCTTCCTCAAGGCACATACAAAATCTCTGAGTTAAGCGGAACAAATGCCCCACCCAGGTGGAGGATGGTAACTACATGCTGAGATCCCAAAACCTAAGGAATGATGATGCTGATCTCTGCTGACCCTCAGGACTTGAATCAACTAAAGCTGGACTCTCTCAACCTTTGCCCTAATTCTATGCTGAATTCTCCTCTGCTCAGGCCCCTTCATGAATATGCATGAGTTACCGAGTCCAAGCTCGCTCTGCTCACCACACGACAGGCCAACGAATCGGAGACGAGGTGTTGAAGCAAGAAATACGACTTTATTCGGAAAACCGGCAGACAAGATGGCAGACTAGTGTCTCTGATAAACCATCTTAATCGGGGTTTGGATGCCAGTTTCTTTTATAGAATAGAGGAGGGGAGGAGATGAGGAAGTAAAGTAAAAAGGCCGTAAGATTTGCAAATGTCCCCTGGGATGGCCAGCCTCCGGAAGGGGATGTGTTAATTTCTTCTTTCTTGCAGCCATCCACAGGTGGACAGGGTCAGGATGTACAGAGGCACTTTGGTTTAACATAGAGGCAAAGGGGCAGGGTTCCCTGAGGCAGGCCATTATGTATGATTATAATAACAAAAGCAACAAAAAGCAAAGGTTACAGTCAAAGAAACAGATCGAACATGGATTCTGATTTAGCTCTTCCCTTTTACACATGTACCCTTAGCTTAAAAATTCCACAGTTTCGGGCTTCCCTGGTAGCGCAGTGGTTGAGAGTCCGCCTGCTGATGCAGGGTACACGGGTTCGTGCCCCGGTCCGGGAAGATCCCACATGCTGCGGAGCGGCTGGGCCCGTGAGCCATGGCCGCTGAGCCTGCGCATCCGGAGCCTGTGCTCCACAACGGGAGAGGCCACAACAGTGAGAGGCCCGCGTATCGCA
>NW_006786690.1:5294320-5338927 GCF_000442215.2 Lipotes vexillifer | reverse complement strand
GGGAAGATCCCACATGCCGCGGAGCGGCTGGGCCCGTGAGCCATGGCCGCTGAGCCTGCGCGTCCGGAGCCTGTGCTCCGCAACGGGAGAGGCCACAACAGTGAGAGGCCCGCGTACCGCAAAAAAAAAAAATTCCACAGTTTCGCAGTTCAGGGAGACACTGCTTTGGGAAAGATCCCCAGTGTTCTCCTTACTTGCTGCAAGTAATAAATCCTTCCTTCTCCTGCTGTTTGCCTTGGTTGTGTCTTTTGGCTCAACACCCAACAAGAGGCGAACCCAGTTTTCTGGTAACACCATTCACTCTTCAACCAATTCCAATCTGGCCTATGACCTGATCACTCCTCCACAGCTGCTTTTATCAAGGTTACCATGACTTCCATGTTACCAAATCCAGTGCTCTCTCATCCTCAGCCCCCTGCAATCACCCACACAGATGACCACTCTCACCATCTTGAAATGGTTTCTGGGCAGTATTGAAGCAGGAGGGAAGGGGGCAGGGCACAACCTTTAAAAGAATGGCATAGCCCGAGGACACGACATAAACTGATTAGAACCAAATAGGCCCAAGATGGTGGAAGAGTCGACTTCCACTAGACCTTGTGCCTCAGTGTATGCTCATTGTGACACATTAGCAAGCTAAATGACACAACCACAGGTGCCATGACTGATCCAAGGAGGTCAAAAAGTGGGTGGTGGCCCAATTCCTGAAAATTCCCACCCCTTCCCCAAAATAGCTGGAATACTCATCCCACTCATTAGCCTATGACATTACCCATCCCTATAAAAACTGACAACCCCATACACTGGGGCCACTCTTGCCTTCCAAGATGGCCCACACTGTGGAGCATGTCTCTCTCTAAATAAATCCACTTCTTACCTATGGCTTTGTCTCTCACTGAATTCTTTCTGTGATGAGACATCAAGAACCTGAGACCAGGTGTGTGATCTCAGTTGAAATACCGAGTGTTTAAGTCCCAGTGTGAGTTTTGGCTGGGTTTGAGTCCCAGCCCACGAGTTCAAGTCCCAATCTGAGTTGCATCATCTGGTTTTCCACCTCCCTCAGTGGCTGCTCCTTCCTCAGTCTTCTTTGCCACCTCCTCCTCCTCTATTGGCTTTTCCTAAAGAAAAAAAACTCACTCCTGGGCTTCCCTGGTGGTGCAGTGGTTAAGAATCCGCCTGCCAATGCAGGGGACACGGGTTTCATGCCTGTTCGGGGAAGATCCCACATGCCGTGGAGCAGAGAAGCCCATGCACCACAACTACTGAGCCTGCACTCTAGATCCCGTGAGCCACAACTACTGAAGCCCGCTTGCCTAGAGTCCGTGCTCCACAACAAGAGAAGCCACCGCAATGAGAAGCCCGTGCACTGCAACGAAGAGTAGCCCCCACTCGCCGCAACTAGAGAAAAGCCCGCACACAGCAACGAGGGCCCAACACAGCGATAAATAAATAAATAAATAAATTAAAAAAAAAAAAAAACCTCACTCCTCTGTGTCCTCTCTACTCTCAGTACTCCACCACAACACTACTGCACTTCTGGCACCGGATGTGTGGGTCTTCCACACATGGAAGCGATTCTGCGATGCCATTGCAAGTCCAGGTTCTCACCTATACTTCTGACCAACCAGCTGTATATCTGAGGTTCCCCGACCCCTCCTCAGGTTTGATTAATTTTCTAGAGTGGCTCACAGAACTCAGGGAAACATTTTAACTTCTAATCACCAGTCTACTATAAAAGGATGTAACTCAGGAACAGCCAGATGGAAGAGATGCATAGGCTCCTGAGAAGGGGCACAGAGCTTCCATGCCCTCTGCACACCACCCTCCCAGCATCTCCACGGTTCACCAACCAGGAAGCTCTCCGAACCCCGTCATTTTGGGTTTTTATGGAGGCTTCATCAAGCAGGCATGATTGACTAAATCATTGGCCATTGGTGATGGAATTCAATATCCAGTCCCTCAATGTCATCTCCTGGGAGATAGGGATGGAGAGTGGGAGTACAAATGAAAGCACCAGTTAATTGTGGTTGGTTCCCCTGGCAATGAGCCCCCTTGCGTAGGTCGCCTAGGGGCTTTCCAAAATTCACTGCATTAACATAAACTCAGGTGTGGTTGAAAAGAGATTGTTACAAATAACAAGAGACACCTTTATCACTCTAATCACTTCAGAAGTTCCGAGGATCTTAGGAGCTCTGTAAGGAATGACGGAAGACTAATATATATTTCTTATAAACCACAGTATCACAGCTGGAGCTCTAGTGTTTGTCCTGGGCCCTCTTCTATATCAGTCAATAAAAAAGAAACAAAGAAATATAACCAGAAATCAGATGTCACTCCATTTTGGCATACTTTTGCACTTTAACTAAAATCTAAATTCCAGGGCTTCCCTGGTGGCGCAGTGGTTAAGACTCCGCCTGCCAATGCAGGGAACATGGGTTTGAGCCCTGGTCTGGGGAGATCTCACATGCCATGGAGCAACTGAGCCCGTGCGCCACAACTATTGAAGCCTGCACACCTAGAGCCTGTGTTCTGCAACAAGAGAAGCCACTGCAATGAGAAGCCTGCGAACCGCAATGAAGAGTAGGCCCCGCTCGCCGCAACTAGAGAAAGCCTGCGTGGAGCAAGGAAGGCCCAATGCAGCCAAAAAATAAATAAATAAAATAAATTCCAGGAATGACAGTGGTTCCACTGACAGTGGTTAGGACTCCACGCTTCCACTGCAGGGGGCACTGTTCGATCCCTGGTCAGGGAACTAAGATCCCACATGCCGCAAGGTGTGGCCAAATACAAAAATCTAAATTCCTTTTCATGATTTATAGGGCTGTAGTAGGCAGAATAATGCCCCTCCGAAGTGTTGCTGTAGATTGAATTTTTTTGTCCCCCTAAAATTCATATATTGAAACCTAACCCCCAATGCGATTGTATTTAGAGGTGGTGTCTTTGGCAGGTGATTAGGTCATGAGGGTGGAGCCCTCATAAATGGGATTAGTACCCTTATGAAAGAGGCTACAGGGTTCCCTTCCCCTTCCACCACGTGAGGACACAGTGAGAAGATAGCCTTCTATGTACCCAAAGTGAGCTCTCACCACGACACTCTGCCAGTGCCTTCATTTTGAACTACCCAAGAGAAATAAATTTCTGTTGTTTATAAGCCATGCAGGGCTTCCCTGGTGGCGCAGTGGTTGAGAGTCCCCCTGCCGATGCAGGAGACGCGGGTTTGTGCCCCGGTCCGCGAAGATCTCACATGCCGCGGGGCGGCTGGGCCCGTGAGCCATGGCCGCTGAGCCTGCGCGTCCGGAGCCTGTGCTCCCCAACGGGAGAGGCCACAGCGGTGAGAGGCCCGCATACCGCAAAAAAAAACACAAAAAATCATGCTTATAAGCCATGCAGGCTGTGGTACTTTTGTTAATAGAGCCCAGAGGTTTTAAGACAGATGTCCATTTCCTTATATCCAAAACCTCTGAACCTGTGAATATGTTACCTTATGTGGCAAAAGGGAATTAGGTTAAAGATCTTCTTTTTTTTTTTTTTTTTTGCTGCACTACATGGCTTGTGGGATCTCAGTTCCCTAACCAGGAATTGAACCTGGGCCACAGCAATGAAAGCCTGGAATCCTAACCATAGGCCACCAGGGAGCTCCCTAAAGATCTAAAGATGGGGAGATTATCCTGGATTACCTGAATGGGTCCAATGTAATCACAAGGATCTTTATAAGAGGGAGGCAGGAGGGTCAGGGTCAGACAAGATGCTACACTGCTGACTTTGAAGGCAGAAGAAGGAGCCACAAGCTAAGGAATGGATTCTTGGATAAGGCAAAGAGATGGATTCTCCCCTAGAGCGTCCAAAGGGAAGACCTTCCAACACTTTGATTTTAGCTCAGTGAACCCATTTCAGACTTCTGACCTCCAGAATTATAAATTGTTTTAAGCCACTAAATTTGTGGTGATTTGTTACAGCAGTAGTAGGAAACTAATACAAGGGCCCTTCATAATCTGCCCACTCCTGGGAATTCCCTGGTGGTCCAGTGGTTAAGACTCCGCGCTACCAATGCAGGGGATGTGGGTTCGAGCCCTGGCTGGGGAACTAAGATTCCACATGTGATGTGGCATGGCCAAAAAAAAAAAAAAGTAAATGATCTGGCTACTCCTAACTCCAACCTGTATCCCTCAATGACTGTGCTTTAGGGACAGTATCAAGTACTTTCCTGACCCAGAGCCATCTTGTAACCAAGCAGGGGCCTTCCTGGGGCACACACACCCTCTGCCCCTGCCATGTCCTCCACCTGCCTCTTATTTGTAGAAAAACTTTAGCCTTCCCTGAGTTACAAAGAATGAATTTAATCAGAGAACTGAGAAAATGCAGAAAGGAAAACAGTCAAGCAAGACAAAATAATAATAGTTTAGCCATTAAACAAAGTCAAGGACCTTTAGTTCCTCCTCAAGGGCTATAGATAATATCCTGAGCCATGTCCTTTGGGCTATTTTGCAGATACTGAAACCCCCCACCAGGTGGATGAAGTTAACTGTATGCTGCCCACAAGCATATAGACCCAGATCCTTGGGAACCAGAAGATTGATGATGTTGACTCCTGATTAAATCACCACCAACCAACCAAGTTGCGTAAGATCTCCACCTGTCTGTGCCATGATGGTTCGACCAGCTTCTCACTCAGATGCCAAAGGACCATTAAAGGGCAGGAAAAAAGTTGGTACCCATACCCAGAAAGAGCCCCGCCCATTCCCTGAAAACCTATGCAAATGCTTCTCCCTCGTTAACCTTGCCCTTAAATCTTGCCTTGATGCACCCCTGAACCCCACCCACGAGAAGTTGATTTGTGAACTAAGTTCCTGGTTCTCCATTCTCTGGCCATTGAATAAAGCTTGTGCTACTCCTCTCTCAGCTTCAGTTTCACTTTTGGCTGTGCGAACCGAACAGAAAAAGAATATTCCTTACCAAGGCAAGGGGCCTCGACCAGGCTAGGGCCCAAGTGGGTGGTCCATGCGACCTAACTCGGTAACAGTCTCACACCCCAAACTATCACATCCCTGTTTCTCTCCTAACATTTATCACATCTGAAGCGATCACGTTCACAATTGTTTACTTGCTTATTATGTCTTCTTTCTCTAATTTGTCAGCTCCTCAAGAGTAGGAACCTTGCTGCCTTGTTCATTGCTAGGTTCCTGGCACACAGAACAGTGCCTGGCACATAGTAGGTATTTTAAAAGTGCCTGCTAAGTGAGTGAATGTGCATCTGTCTGATTAAGGATTAATGTTCCAGAGTTGTGGTTAGCAGTAGCTTCTTTTTCCTACGTGAGGGAGGCTTGAAACCTATACAGCCTCACAAATTATGTATAAAGCACAAGCAGTTTTTTGACATCATCAGCCATTCTTCCAAGACCCAGTGGGGAGGAAAGGCAAAAATCCCAAGCCAAAAACAGAAGTGAAGGGAATTCCCTGGTGGTCCAGTTGACTTGGCACTTTCACTGCTGTGGAGGGGGCAGGTTCAATCCCTGGCTGGGGAACTAAGATCCCGCAAGCCACAGCGTGGCCAAAAACAAACAAACAAATAAATAAATAAAAATAATAAATAAAAATGGAACTGGAGTGTTGGAGTGTCTCACCACCTGAAGAAGAGGAAGATGGGTACCTCAACCATGGAACACTATTCGTGGGGACACTGTAGACACTATATTGACACTTTGCGCTGCCACCACTATGGATCAGCATGTGTATGATCATATTCTAGAGCTGAGTCTCACTTTAACATCTACAGTGGGAATTGGTACACCAGGGAGTTATTCACTGACAATGGGTCAATGGGGGGAGGAGCCAAGCCCATGTTATGTATACCATGAATATAACATAAGTCATGTCATATTCACTCCATTAGCTTTAATGTAATAATGTGGGAATTGACCTTTTGGAAATTACTTATATTAATTATAGAATTATTCAATATAATAAAGGATTACCCAATATAATAGTATCTTATCCACTTAAAATAAACCTTTCTATTAATACACCAGCCACACACACACACATATTCATTTTGGGTGGGGTGAAAGGCCAGGATGCCTTCACTTCTGGGTAGTGACTATGACAGTCCATTAGTCTCTTCCTCTTTCTCTTCAGCCACTACCTAGACCATCACTGTGGATTGGATCCTCTTCTGGCTAGATTCTGACCCTCAGGCATTAGGAGAGCGAAGGACAGTATGCATTCTTGTTGTGGGAGCAAGTGGTATAAGGATCAGGATTCTTACACGGAGACTTCCTTTTCTGTCTGTACTGGTTTCCAAGGGATGTCATGTTAAATTACTACCAACTGGGTAGCTTAAAACAAAAGAAATTTAGGGCTTCCCTGATAGCGCAGTGGTTAAGAATCCGCCTGCTAATGCAGGAGATACGTGTTCGAGCCCTGGCCCAGGAAGATCCCACATGCCGCGCAGCAACTAAGCCCGTGCGCCACAACTACTGAGCCCGCAGGCCACAACTACTGAAGCCTGCGCACCTAGAGCGTGTGCTCCACAACAAGAGAAGCCACCATGATGGGAAGCCCACATAGCCTCCACTCTCCACAACTAGAGAAAGCCTGCGTGCAGCAATGGAGACCCAACGCAGCCAAAAAAATAAATAAATAAATTTATTTAAAAAATTTTTTTAAAAACAATAGAAATTTATTCTTTTATAGTTATGAAACAGGAGGGAAGGGGGCAAGACACAAACTTTAAAAGAATGACATAGCCATAGGACATGACAAAAACTGGTTAGAACCAACTAGGTCCAAGATGGTGGAAGATTCTACTTCCAGTAGACCTTGAGCCTCATTATACACTCATTGTAATACATTAGCTAAATGACATACCCATCAGAACCATGACAGTTCTGAGGCCAACCATAAAAGGTTAAAGAGTGGGTGGTGGCCCAATTCCTGGAAATCCCCACCCCTTCCCTGAAATAATTGGAGTAATCCTCCCACTCATTAGCCTATGAAATTACCCAGCCCATAAAAACTAACCATGCCATATTTTGGGGCCTCTCGCCTTCTGAGATGGCCCACACTCTGTCTGTAAAGTGTGTTTCTCTCTAAATATCCACTTCTTACCTATCACTTTGTCTCTCACTGAATTTTTGTTCTTTTTTCTGTTAACATCTTTATTGGAGTGTAGTTGCTTTACATTGTTGTGTTAGTTTCTGCTGTATAACAAAGTGAATCAGCTACGCGTATACATATATCCCCATATCCCCTCCCTCTTGCGTCTCCCTCCCACCCTCCCTATCTCAGCCCTCTAGGTGGTCACAAAGCACTGAGCTGATCTCCCTGTTCTATGCGGCTGCTTCCCACTAGCTAGCTATTTTACATTTGGTAGTGTATATATGTCCATGCCACTCTCTCACTTCGTCCCAGCTTACCCTTCCCCCTCCCCGTGTCCTCAGGTCCATTCCCTATGTCTGTGACTTTATTCCTGTCCTGCCCCTAGGTTTTCAGAAACTGGTTTTTTTTAGATTCCATATATATGTGTTAGCATACGGTATTTGTCTTTCTCTTTCTGACTTACTTCACTCTGTATGACAGTCTCTAGGTCCATCCACCTCACTACAAATAACTCAATTTCGTTCCTTTTTATGGCTGAGTAATATTCCATTGTATATATGTGCCACATCTTCTTTATCCATTCCTCTGTTGAAGGACATTTAGGTTGCTTCCATGTCCTGGTTATTGTAAATAGTCTCTCACTGAATTCTTTCTGCAGTGAGACATCAAGAACTTGAGCTTCATTAAGTCCTGAGACAAGGTGTGTGATCTCAATTAAAGGCCGATGGGTTCAAGTCCCAATTTGTGTTGCACGATTTCAGTTCTGGAATCTAGAAGTCCAAAATCAAGTTTTCTGCAGGGCCACACTCTGTCTGAAGGCTCTAAGGGAGGATCCTTCCTTGCCTTTTCCAGCTTCTGGTGGCTCCTGGTGTTCCTTGGCTTATCACAGCATAACTCCATATTCTACCTCTATCTTCACAGGGTCTTCTTTCCTGTGTATGCCCCTGTGTGTCCTCTCCTCTTCTTATGAGGGCACCAGTCTTTTTTTTTTTTTTTTTTTTTTTTTGCGGTACGCAGGCCTCTCACTCTCGTGGCCTCTCCCGTTGCAGAGCACAGGCTCCGGACGCGCAGGCTCAGCGGCCATGGCTCATGGGCCCAGCCGCTCCGCAGCATGTGGGATCTTCCCGGACCGGGGCACGAACCCGTGTCCCCTGCATCGGCAGGGGGACTCTCAACCACTGCACCACCAGGGAAGCCCTGTATGTCTTCTTTGGAGAAATGTCTACTTAGATCTTTGGCCCATTTTTGGATTGTGTTGTTTGTTTCTTTAACATTGAACTGCATGAGCTGTTTATATATTTTGGAGATTAATCCTTTGTCCACTGATTCGTTTGCAAATATTTTCTCCCATTCTGAGGGTTGTCTTTTCGTTTTGTTTATGGTTTCCTTTGCTGTGCAAAAGCTTTTAAGTTTCATTAGGTCCCATTTGTTTATTTTTGTTTTTATTTCCATTACTCTAGGAGGTGGATCAAAAAAGATCTTGCTGTGATTTACGTCAAAGAGTGTTCTTCCTATGTTTTCCTCTAACAGTTTTACAGTGTCTGGTCTTACATTTAGGTCTCAAATCCATTTTGAGTTTATTTTTGTGTATGGTGTTAGGGAGTGTTCTAATTTCATTCTTTTACATGTAGCTGTCCAGTTTTCCCAGCACCACTTATTGAAGAGACTATCTTTTCTCCATTGTATATCCTTGCCTCCTTTGTTGTAGACTAGTTGACCATAGGTGCATGGGTTTATCTCTGGGCTTTCTATCTTGTTCCATTGATCTATATTTCTGTTTTTGTGCCAGTACCATATTGTCTTGATTACTGTAGCTTTGTAGTATAGTCTGAAGTCAGGGAGTCTGATTCCTCCAGCTCCGTTTTTCGTTCTCAAGATTGCTTTGGCTATTCGGGGTCTTTTGTATCTCCATACAAATTTTAAGATTTTTTGTTCTAATTCTGTAAAAAATGCCATTGGTAATTTGATAGGGATTGCATTGAATCTGTAGATTGCTTTGAGTAGTATAGTCATTTTCACAATATTGATTCTACCAGTCCAGGAACATGGTATATCTCTCCATCTGTTGGTGTCTTTAATTTCTTTCATCAGTGTCTTATAGTTTTCTGGATACAGGTCTTTTTTCTCCCTAGGTAGGTTTATTCCTAGGTATTTTATTCTTTTTGTTGCAATGGTAAATGGGAGTATTTCCTTAATTTCTCTTTCAGATTTTTCATCATTACTGTATAGGAGAGCAAGAGATTTCTGTGCATTAATTTTGTATCCTGCAACTTTACCAAATTAATTGATTAGCTCTAGTGATTTTCTAGTGGCATTTTTAGGATTCTCTATGTATAGTATCATGTCATCTGCAAACAGTGACAGTTTTACTTCTTCTTTTCCAATTTGTATTCCTTTTATTTCTTTTTCTTCTCTGATTGCCATGGCTAGGACTTCCAAAACTATGTTGAATAATAGTGGTGAGAATGGACATCCTTGTCTTGTTCCTGATCTTAGATGAAATGTGTTCAGTTTTTCACCATTGAGAATGATGTTTGCTGTGGGTTTGTCATATATGGCCTTTATTATGTTGAGGTAGGTTCCGTCTATGCCCACTTTCTGGAGAGTTTTTAACATAAATGGGTGTGGAATTTTGTCAAAAGCTTTTTGTGCATCTATTGAGAAGATCATATGGTTTTTATTCTTCAATTTGGTGTATCACACTGATTGACTTGCGTATATTGAAGAATCCTTGCATCCCTGGGGTAAATCCCACTTGATCATTGTGTATGATGCTTTTAATGTGTTGTTGGATTCTGTTTGCTAGTATTTTGTTGAGGATTTTTGCGTCTATATTCATCAGTGATATTGGTCTGTAATTTTATTTTTTTGTGGTATCTCTGTCTGGTTTTGGAATCAGGGTGATGGTGGCCTCGTAGAATGAGTTTGGGAGTGTTCCTCCCTCTGCAATTTTTTGGAAGAGTTTGAGAAGGTTGGGTGTTAGCTCTTCTCTAAATGTTTGTCAGAATTCACCTGTGAAGCCATCTGGTCCTGGACTTTTGTTTGTTGGAAGATTTAAAATCACAGTTTCAATTTCATTACTTGTGATAGTTCTGTTCATATTTTCTATTTCTTCCTGGTCCAGTCTTAGAAGTTTATACCTTTCTAAGAATTTGTCCATTTCTTCCAGGTTGTCCATCTTAGGGGCATAGAGTTGCTTGTAGTAGTCTCTTAGGACGCTTTGTATTTCTGCAGTGTCTGTTGTAAGTTCTCCTTTTTCATTTCTAATTTTATTGCTTTGAGTCTTCTCCCTCTTTTTCTTGATGAGTCTGGCTAATGGTTTATCAATTTTGTTTATCTTCTCAAAGAACGACCTTTTAGTTTTATTGACCTTTGCTCTTGTTTTCTTTGTTTCTATTTCATTTATTTCTGCTCTGATCTTTATGATTTCTTTCCTTCTACTAACTTTGGGTTTTGTTTGTTCTTTCTCTAGTTCCTTTAGGTGTAAGGTTAGATTGTTTATTTAAGATTTTTCTTGTTTCTTGAGGTAGGCTTGTATAGCTATAAACTTCCCTCTTAGAACTGCTTTTGCTGCATCGCATAGGTTTTGATTCATCATGTTTTCATTGTCATGTGTCTCTAGGTATTTTTTGATTTCCTCTTTGATTTCCTCAGTGATCTCTTGGTTATTTAGTAACGTATTGTTTAGCCTCCATGTGTTTGTGTTTTATACCTTTTTTTCCCCTGTAGTTCATTTTTAATCTCATAGTGTTGTGGTCAGAAAAGATGCTTGTTATGATTTCAATTTTCTTAAATTTACTGAGGCTTGATTTGTGACCCAGGATGTGATCTTTCCTGGAGAATGTTCCATGTGCACTTGAGAAGAAAGTGTAATCTGCTGTTTTTGGATGGAATGTCCTATAAATATCAATTAAATCTATCTGGTCTATTGTGTCATTTAAAGCTTCTGTTTCCTTATTTATTTTCATTTTGGATGATCTGTCCATTGGTGTAAGTGAGGTGTTAAAGTCCCCCACTACTATTGTGTTACTGTCGATTTCCTCTTTTATAGCTGTTAGCAGTTGCCTTATGTATTGAGGTGCTACTATGTTGGGTGCATATATATTTATAATTGTTATATCTTCTTGGATTAATCCCTTGATCATTATGTAGTGTCCTTCCTTGTCACTTGTAAAATTCTTTATTTTTAAGTCTATTTTATCTGATATGAGTATTGCTACTCCAGCTTTCTTTTGATTTCCATTTGCATGGAATATCTTTTTCCATCCCCTCATTTTCAGTCTGTATGTGTCCCTAGGTCTGAAGTGCGTCTCTTGTAGACAGCATATATATGGGTCTTGTTTTTGTATCCATTCAGCAAGCCTGTGTCTTTTGGTTGGAGTATTTAATCCATTCATGTTTAAGGTAATTATCGATATGTATGTTCTTATGACTATTTTCTGAATTGTTTTGGGTTTGTTTTTGTAGGTCCTTTTCCTCTCTTGTGTTTCCCACTTAGAGAAGTTCCTTTAGCATTTGTTGTAG
Organism: Lipotes vexillifer; assembly: GCF_000442215.2. NCBI lineage: Eukaryota > Metazoa > Chordata > Mammalia > Artiodactyla > Lipotidae > Lipotes > Lipotes vexillifer. The sequence continues at coordinate 5,327,308 of NW_006786690.1, read as the reverse complement.
AGCTGCTTTGGTGGTGCTGAGTTCTCTTAGCTTTTGCTTGTCTGTAAAGCTTTTGATTTCTCCATCGAATCTGAATGAGATCCTTGCCAGGTAGAGTAATCTGGGTTGTAGGTTCTTCCCTTTCATCACTTTAAGTGTATCATGCCACTCCCTTCTGGCTTGTAGCATTTCTGCTGAGAAATCAGCTGTTAACCTTATGGGAGTTCCCTTGTATGTTATTTGTCGTTTTTCCCTTGCTGCTTTCAATAATTTTTCTTTTTCTTTAATTTTTGCCAGTTTGATTACTATGTGTCTCAGTGTGTTTCCCCTTGGGTTTATCCTGTATGGGACTCGCTGCACTTCCTGGACTTGGGTGGCTATTTCTTTTCCCATGTTAGGGAAGTTTTTGACTATAATCTCTTCAAATATTTTCTCGGGTCTTTTCTCTCTCTCTTCTCCTTCTGGGACCCCTATAATACAAATGTTGTTGCGTGTAATGTTGTCCCAGAGGTCTCTTAGGCTGTCTTCATTTCTTTTCATACTTTTTTCTTTATTCTGTTCCGCAGCAGTGAATTCCACCATCTGTCTTCCAGGTCACTTATCCGTTCTTCTGCCTCAGTTATTCTGCTATTGATTCCTTCTAGTGTATTTTTCATTTCAGTTATTGTATTGTTCATCTCTGTTTGTTTGTTCTTTAATTCTTCTAGGTGTTTGTTAAACATTTCTTGCATCTTCTCGATCTTTGTCTCCATTCTTTTTCCGAGGTCCTGGATCATCTTCACTATCATTATTCTGAATTCTTTTTCTGGAAGGTTGCCTATCTCCACTTCATTTAGTTGTTTTTCTGGGGTTTTATGTTGTTCCTTCATCTGGTACATAGCCCTCTGCCTTTTCATCTTGTCTATCTTTCTGTGAATGTGGTTTTCTTCCCACAGGCTGCAGGATTGTAGTTCTTCTCACTTCTGCTGTCTACCCTCTAGTGGATGAGGCTATCTCAACAAGGCATATTCTTTATTTGGTAACATTGCAATGTGTCCAATCACTGAAGTTATATCAAGAGTCGCACAAATGCCCATGGCACATAGTGTAGCCAGGCCAGGAAGAGACATAGCTCCATCCATTGTAGCTTTGTTGTAATTGTCCCATGTTTCTCTTCAGCATACCATGCCCAGGGTCTATGAGCATTTGTGATATCCACTCTTTGGTCTGTTCTGTTTTTCACTCTTGCTAATGGTCCATGAATCCCTTGACGATGTTGGTATAAATCTTCCCCATGTTTTAGTTGACTTGTCTCCTTTGAGGTAGGCATTATCATTCCAATTGGGTCTACTCTTTTTTTTTTTTTTTTTTTTTTTTGTTTCCGACGCCTGTTTTTTGCGGTACGCAGGCCTCTCACTGTTGTGGCCTCTCCCATTGCGGAGCACAGGCTCTGGATGCGCAGGCTCAGTGGCCATGGCTCACGGCCCCAGCTGCTCCGCGGCACGTGGGATCTTCCCGGACCGGGGCATGGACCCGTGTCCCCTGCATTGACAGGCGGACTCTCAACCACTGCGCCACCAGGGAAGCCCTGGGTCTACTCTTAGTAGATGCCTGTGAGATGAGGTTCTAAGGCTCAGGCCCACAAGGTCCCTGTCTGGTGCTCTGTCCTTATTGACATTTTTCTGATGGGGTGAATTTCCCCATTCAAGATCCCTTGAGATTATGTTGACCTCATCCAGGCTAACTGAGGGGTCACATGGCTTTCTTTTGTTCCATGGGAAACCGGACCATAGCTGTTTTTTGTCATGATAGTTGTAGTTGGGCTAATAGGAGTATTTTAGTTATTGTAAAATGTCCATGCTCTGTATCCAATCATGGTTTGATCCAAACGGGGTGTTTATCACCTTGGCAATCAGGTAGTGAAGTCAACCTATTAGGTTATGGTCAGTCTATTTACAGGAAAACTGGGAACATTATGTCAGATAATTAGGACGGTTAATAGTGAAGCTATTGAGAGTTGTCAATGTAAATGTTTTTCTATTCTGAAAGAGATACCAGAAGAATCTTGTATCTGTACTCTTATTCCCCCATAATCTTTAAGTTTAATGTGTTTAAACTTGATTTCAGTGTTGTCAAACCCAAGTTCCTTTTCCCCAAGCACAGTAAGGCCAAACAAACTGAAACGCTGGATTGGAACAGGGAAAGGTTTATTGCAAAGACCAAGCAAGGAAAATGGGTGGCTTGTGCTCAAAAACCCCAAACTCCCTGATGGTTTTTGGGGAAGAGTTTTTAAAGGCAAAATTTAGGGTGAGGGCTGCAGAGTGTGTGACTTTCTTCTGATTGGTTGGTGGTGAGGTGACAGGATGGTACTCCAGGGAACTTGTTGTGCTCAGCCAGAAGTTACTATCCTCCACCAGGGTGGGAGCCTGAGTTCCTACAGAACTCAAAGATATATTTTGATGTCTATCTATCACTTGAGGAGGAGCCAGGCCCCTGCTTTATCACTGCATTCATGTTTCTTGACTGCTCCTCCTTTGTTTCTGCATTTCCTCCCTTCCCTTTGAAATGTTACAAACTAGAAACAAAGCTTTTATAACTGGGAAGGCCCCACAGGGTTTCAATAGGGTTATTTTGTTTGTAGCTCTAGGGTGTCAGGATAGTTGTTTATTATGTAATTTAGACTACTTATTCTCTCAGAACACTGTCCAATCTTCCATTTATTTCACACCTAGTCTGGATTTAGGTTTTCGTTAATAGTTCATTAAACTTTTTACCATTCTTGCTGATTTCCTTCTTATTGGCCTAGACCTGTTTCCTTACTGTAAAGTTTGTTCCCTGGTTTGATTCTGTGATTGGGGAGTTCCATAGGCACTAATAAGTGTCTCTATGTCCGATATTGTGGATTTAGCATTTCCGCAAATCCCAGTCCTGAAAAAGTATCCTCCAAAGACATTTCTTTTTTCTTTGTGGCTCAGTCATGGCTTTGACATAGTCTATCTACCAGATTTAGCCTTTGTTAGTTCTTCCAGATTGTTTTCTGTTGTCAAGTGACATAGAAAATGTTGGCAGATATGACAATGTTTTAACATGTGCTGTTTTAGGAATACCTCTCTCCCTTGAACATTTAATTGATGAGCTTGTGCCCAAATATTTGTTTGGGGAACACACATCTAGCTAATATTTTGTCAATTAATTACTTTTGATGTTACAGCTCCAGTTAATTTATCTACTTCCGATTATAACTTGCTTTTTGAGTTTTGTATTTCTGGGTTCTGAGATATGGTCTCCTAATATGTAAGATTGTTAAACCTAATGTATATTCTCTGATACTGGTGTTCTCCATACTGGTTATCTGTTTATTAGACAATTATTTGTTTTCCACTTTGGGTACCAAATTATCAGGCCATTGGCTACTGCCTGTGGATCAGAATTCAAGATAACTTCAGGATGTCCTTTCTGTAAGCTCCAACTTATTGGCAATTGTACTGATTTTAATTCATCGTATAGGGCTGACTTTGTCCCTCCACCTACCAGTTTCCCCTGTTGATGAAAAATTAATCAGTCTATCTAAGAAAGAAATGGAAAATTTAATTTGAGCCAATTTAAGGATTATAACTGGAGAACAGTATCTCAGAAAGTTCTGAGAACTGTTCTACTCATTAGGAATCAAGACACAGTTATATAAGTTTTTTGAGCAGAGGGCTGTACATCAAATGACTTACTATTGACAGTTTATATAATCTAGACCTTCATCGTGGTGGGTCATATGACCCCTTATAAGATCAAGAGGAATGTTATCTTTTTTTTTTTTTTTTTCAAAAAACATAACAAATTATTTTTGAATCTTTCCTAATATTTTTTTTAAATGCATTTCAAACGTATTCTTTGGGAAAAAAAAGCACATATATGTATAGAAAATACTCCTTTTCTCCACTCTCAAATTTCACTCCCTTAGGGTAGCAATACTGTTCTGTGATAGTTTTCATTCCCATGCCCCCTGTATCGGCAGGCAGACTCCCAACCACTGTGTCACCAGGGAAGCCAAGGAATCTTATCTTTTAAGGAGTTGTCTTGTTGATGCTAGGAGAATGTTGCTGTTTATGGTTGAGCAGGTATTCCTGCCATTGGGGGCGGTTTGGTGATGCATAATGCACATACACAATCCACAATGAGGGGGGAGAGGATGCCAAAGGGCAGAGGAGATTTTTTGTTTAAATTTTTCTTGTCTTGCCATAAAATGTGAATTTTATTTCACACCCCTGTGGTTGAATGTAGGACTGCTGCTTTCCATTCTACCCCTTCTGGTCTAAGTGAAGCACCACCATCCTTGAACCATCACATCACCGGCACAGCCCCAGTGCCAGCTCAGACCAGGACGAAGCTGCTGTCTCCAGGGTGGTGGGGTTGTGGTTGAGATGTTCCCTGCCCTCTGCTCAAGGGCAAGTCTAACAAAGGCTGAGACACTGCCTCCTCAATGGAGGACCCTGCTTTGTCCTTTCCCTTATATACCATTTCCATTTTAAGTGATAGGACTTTGTGCTACCCGCCTTGTTTGATCAGGACTGAGTCTTGTTCATGCAGAGATGAGTAACCTGGTTCTATGTATCCAGTGGTTTTTTTTTTTTTTCTGTTGGATCTGTTTTCTGTATCAGAAAATGTCTTTGTCGTGGTGATCACTTCTTAAAGTAAAAAATATTGACTCGCTATATTTTATACCTAAAGCTAACATAATATTGTAAGTCAATTATACATCAATAAAAAGCGGTAGTGGGGGGGAGAAAAAAAAAAAAGAATGTCTTTGTCTAGTAAGCTGAAATAGTACTATGCCTGATTCTCAAAGTCTAACTCAGAGCGACCAGTCTGCATGTCCATGAGTCACTGAAATCTGTTTTCTCTAGTAATATAGGTGCTTGGAGTATTGATGTCATACTGCCCTTTTTGGTTCATCTAAGGATGTCTGTTGTGTGATCCTTGTGGAAAGTCTTGGGCTTTTTTTCCCCTAGAGATCTGATATATTGTAAAAGACTATCTAAGATGGGGACGTCCCTGGTGGTGCAGTGGTTAAGAATCCGCCTGCCAATGCAGGGGAGATCCCACATGCCATGGAGCAACCAGGCAACTAGAGAAAGCCCGCACGCAGCAACAAAGACCTTTTTGGCTGTGTTGGGTCTTTGTTACTGTCGGCGGGCTTTTTCTAGTTGCAGCAAGCAGGGGCTACTTTTCATTGTGGTGCACGGGCTTCTCATTGCAGTGGCTTCTCTTGTTGCGGAGCACTGGCTCTAGGCTTGCAGGCTTCAGTATTTGCAGCACGCGGGCTCAGTAGTTGCTGTGCATGGGCTCAGTAGCTGTGGATTGCGGGTTCCAGAGAGCAGGCTCAGAAGTTGTGGCGCAGGGGCTCAGTTGCTCCGCAGCATGTGGGATCTTCCTGGACCAGAGATCGAACCTGTGTCCCCTGCATTGGCAGGTGGATTCTTAACCACTGTGCCACCAGGGAAGTCCCTACTGACCAGATTTTACCTAAAATTTTAATGAAGATAATCCCTTTTATAATTTTATGGTGGGCAACTGTTCATTCTTTTAATTCTAAACATTTTTTGATTTTATCTGTTCAAGTTATTATGAACAAGTTATGTTTTCTGTCTGTCCCTCTATGATATGTATGTAATAATGTGTATGAGAATTTAACATTCTCAAATCCTTGCACGTACTAGGCCACTTGTACATCCCTGGGATAGTTTCTGAAATGTCTATTGTTTTCTTTGCCACGTAAATGCAAATTGGGCTTAGTGATCTTGGGATCTGGAGATAATAGTATTACAAAAAAAGATATTACTAGTATTTATGGTAGACATTATTTTCTTGGATATATAGAGATATTTTCTGGGATTTCTTTTTTTTAAATAAGTATTTATTTATTTGGCTGCGTCAGGTCTTAGTTGAGGCATGAGGGATCTTTCATTGTGATGCTCAGGCTTCTCTCTAGTTGTGGCACATGGGCTCTAGAGAGTATGAGCTCAGAGCGTGAGGCTCAGTAGTTGTGGCACGCGGGCTTAGTTGCCGTGCAGCATGTAGGATCTTAGTTCCCTGACCAGGGATCGAACTCATGTCCCATGCATTGGAAGGGGGATTCTTAACCACTGGACCACCAGGGAAGTCCCTGGGATTTCTAATGCATTAGATAAGAGCTCACAATACTTTTTGTACATCTTGTTTTACTTTGCACGTTATATTTTACTTTTATCTTTGTTTCTATTGTCAATCTTCATTTTTCTTCCAGCCAATCTAATGACTTGTAAGGGCTTAGGTTCACCTAATGATGCCTTCTTTCTCTAACTCAGTAAAAATGACTGTGATCTCATTATTTCGTCCTAGACCTTTGTATTGTAGGATATTAACAACCTTTGTGAATATCTGGATAGTGGAAAGGGAACAACTATCTCCCCACATGACTAAATGTCGACAAACCTTGCTTAAGATTGTCATCATGGAGCACTTCCCTGGTGGTCTAGTGGTTAAGACTCAACGCTTCCAATGCAGGGGGCACGAGTTTGATCCCTGGTCAGGGAAGTTCCATATGCATGTTATCATGGAAAGAGCATGGATTTGGAAGTCAGAAAGACACAGAGTCCAAACTCTGGCTCTGCCCATTTTGGCTGTGAAATGAATCTTTCCACCATGCTTGGCCTGTGTGGAAACTGGGTCAACTGTGACCAGAAAGGTGGGCACTGTCTCAGGTTGCCGGGCAAAACTACAAAGGTGGGCTTTCCCAAGCCTTCTCAACTTTGTGCACACTTCTCCTTCTGCCTGGAACACTGTTGAGCCTCTCCTCATCCACCTGGGTCTATCCACACTTCATCTTTCAGCTCAGACAATTCCTCCTCTGGGAAGCCAGACTGCTACCCCACTTCCTAGTTATATTTAGCACCCCTGTGCCTCACCTTCTTCATCTGTAAAATGGGCATGATAATACTACCCTCTTCATGGCACTATTGTGAAGAGTAAATGGGCCAATACATGACAAAAGTCCTTGGCAAATAGAGAGCACTCAATAAATTATGAACAACTTATCATTAATAATAATGTTAATTATTATTATTTATTCATTTTATTAAAACTCGTTAGTTTTAGTGTTCTCCGTATTCTCTGCTCCAGAGCAGGCTGTGTTCCCTCCTCTCTGTTTCCATGGCCCTGTCTCTTATAATGCTGAAGCATACTTCTGTTTTTTGTGTCTACTAGGCTCTGAGCTGCTTAAGGGCAGAGGTGTGTCCTTTACCTCTTTAACTCAGCTCCTAGTATAGGACCAGGTACTTTTGGACTCAAGGTCAAAGTGGGATGATATACTAGGAAGAGAATGGGGTCTGGAGCCCCTTGAAAATGGGCACCTAACTTTGCCTCCCATTTCTGGGGCTACTTTGAACAAGGCCTCTAATCTCGCTGCCTTTGGCTTCCTAGTCTATAAAAGGAGATGATTATACCTGTCTCAGGGCTTTTCTGGAGTGAAGGTATTCAAAGCTCCAGACTTGGAACTGGCATCAATGAATAGTTATTTACTTGTAGCTTATCAAACTGTAAGTTGCATAAAGAATGCAGCAGATGAGATGTGACAGCCTTGATGTAGGAATGTCAGCCCATATCCAGGATGCAAGGAAGGTCTGAGGGGAGAGAGCCCTTGGAGATGATCCAGTTTGGCTGACCCATTGTACACAATAAGAGCACATTGATTGGTGGGGACAATGGTCCTTCTCTAGAGTTACCTGAACATGTAGTGAAGTGACCAAAGCCTCAGTCTCAAGATGCTGAGTACTTGGTTTCTTGGTGAGCTGCCACCATCCCCAGTCCCTAAGCTGAATGGCGTACTGCCGCCTCCCAGGGGCAGTTTCTAGGGTACACAAATTTCCTCATCCTCGTCTTGGTATTGACTGCCCCCTAGTGGACATTTTCTCCAGAACCATGCGTACCAGCTAAATACCCCAGAAGGGTTGGGCACTGTCCAACCTACTTGGTCCTCCTCTTCTCTCTCTATGCTCACTCCTGTGGCTCTCTTGCCCCATCTTGTGGCTTTACATATTTTCCATGTGCTGACTACTCCTAACATTGTATGCCCGGTCTGCACTTCCCTCCTCAATTCCAGACTTGGAGATCCAATCTCCACTTGTGCTCTCCGCTGGAATGTCAAATGGGCATCTCAGTCTGAATGTGAACAGAACTCCTCATCCTCCCCCAACCCTGCTCCTCTCACAGTTCTTCCCCTCCCACTTATGGCAACTCCATCCTTCCAGATGCTCAGGTTAAATCCCAGGGTACCCTCCTTGACTCATCTCTTTTCTTCACACTCCAAGTCCAATCTGTCAACAGATCCTATTGGCTGTACCTTCAAAGTATGTTCGTTCAGAATCTGACTACTTCTTACTACTGCAATCCTGATCCAGGCCACCACCATTTCTTTCTTTCTTTCCTCCCTCCCTCCCTCCCTCCCTCCCTCCCTCCCTCCTCTAGCCCTCTCTCTCCCTCTCTCCCTCTCTCTCTCCCTCTCTCCCCCTCTCCCCCCCCCTCTCTCTCTCTCTCTCTCTCTCTCTCTCTCTCTCTCTCTCTCTCTCTCTCTCTCTCTCTCGCTTCCTCTCTCTCTGTCTTTCACTGCACCACGTGACATGCGGGATCTTAGTTCCCCAACCAGGGATTGAACCCATGCCCCCTGCAGTGGAAGCGCAGATTCTTAATCACTGGACCGCCAGGGAAGTCCCCAGGCCACCATCATTTCTAGACATTATTAAAATAGTCTCCTATCTGGTCCTGCAGCATCTGGCCTTGCCCAGTGGTTCTCATCTCAGAGAAAAAGCCAAAGTTCTTACAATGACCTCTAGGGCCCTACGTGATCTGACTTATCTCCTATCACTCTCCCCTTTGCTGCATTCACTCCACACTGTTATTGCTTGTGCCAGGCATGCTCTTGCCTCAGGGCCTTTGCACTTGCTATTCTTCCTGCCTAGTATATTCTTCAAAGAACTGCATGGCTGGCTCTCTCACTCCTTCAGATCTTTACTTAAAAGACCCTTCTCTGCGAGGCCTTCCCAAGCTATCCTATCAAAATTTCAACATCTCTCTGACATTTCACATCTCCTGGCCTTGCTTTATGTTTTTTCTTCTTAATATTTATCACGATTCAATACATCATACATTTTACCCATTTATCCTTCTCTGGAATGTAAGTTCCATAAGGGTAGAGTTTTTGTTTATTTTGTTCCCTGAAGTATCTCCAATGCCTCACACAGAGGTCAGTGGTATTTGAAAAATGAATTTACATCTTTCTTTTTTTTTTTTGGTACACGGGCCTCTCCCGTTGCGGAGCACAGGCTCCGGATGGGATCTTCCCGGAGCGGGGCACGAACCCATGTCCCCTGCATCAGCAGCCAGACTCTCTACCACTGCGCCACCAGGGAAGCCCTACATCTTTCTTTTAATTTAACCTTCCCAACAATCCAGTAGGATACTTTAGTATTGTCTCCAATTTGTAGATTAGAAAACTGAGGCACAGAGAGGTTAAGTCACTTGCTTAAGGGTTACACAGCTAGGAAATGGGACCCGGGGGAATACTGTACCCCCTTACCTACCAACCTTATTTATTATCATTACCTGCACTCAGATTTCTCACCAGTTAAATGAGGCTCATAAGAGTGTCCTCTTTGTAGGTTCATTGTGATGATTATGTGTGATAAAGCATGTGACAAGCTTACAGCCAGTGCCTGGAGTGTTGCAAACACTTAAGAAGTGGTTGCTAGGGATTTGCTGGTGGCGCAGTCGTTAAGAATCCGCCTGCCAATGCAGGGGACACGGGTTTGAGCCCTGGTCCGGGAAGATCCCACATGCCAAGGAGCAACTAAGCCCGTGCGTCACAACTACTGAGCCTGTGAGCCACAACTTCTGAGCCCACGTGCCATAACTACTGAAGCCCACGCACCTAGAGCCTGTGCACTGCAATGAAGAGTAGCCCCCGCTTGCAGCAACTAGAGAAAGTCTGTGTGCAGCAAAGACCCAACACAGCCAAAAGTAAAAAAAAAAAAAAAAAAAAAAAAAAAAAAGAAGTGGTTGCTAGAAATATGAAAAGGTTGACATGGAGTTCATGAAAGGTGGGGATGTTTCAGGCACAGAGCCCAGTCAAGGGGCCAGGAAGTTACTATTACTGCATTTAACACAGTTTCTGCATGGAAACTCCTATGCATCCTTCAGAGCCCAAGTCAGAAATGCTCTTCTCTGGGAAGCATTTCCTGACTTCCCAGGCTACCTCATGTTCCTGTTAAGATTGGGATTTATTTAATGGTTGTTTTTTCTTTGTTTGTTTATTTATTTGTTTAATCTGAAGCTGCTACCAGGCTATGAGCTCCCTGAGGGCCAGGTTATTTGGGTCCTGAAGCATAGACACTTTGACGGCCCTCTTTAAAAATATGAAATTATAAACACAAAAAAATTTGAAAGTGAATATTTATTCAGGATGAGAAAAAAATCCCAGCAGTATATATTTTTAAAACATACATGAAGTTTTTAATTCAGAGATACATCATTGTGAATTCCCTGTCTGTCCAGTGGTTAGGACTCCACACTTCCACTGCAGGGGGCATGGGTTTGGTCCCTGGTCAGGAAACTAAGATCCCACATGCCAGGTGGCACAGCCAAAACAAACAAAGAAAGAAAAGATACACTAGTTTGTTCTCTAGTCCTTTTAAGAAACCAACAAAAGGTACTTTGACTGGTTTAGTTTGACTGTGAAAAGCAACACCACTTTTGTGTACTGAAAAAAAAAAAAAAATTTAAATTTGGCTCATTGGTTCCATACTTCATCTACCAGTGTATTTGCTGCTATTTACAAACAGAAATGTCTATTTAGTTCTATGTATTCATCTGAATAACAGACGCATATTACAATATTTGAGGCAGAAGGTAAACTTTCTTATAGGTCTTACCATGGGGCAAACACTATTTTACAAAGTATAATAATGCTTCATTTTTTAAAGTTGAGGTAAAGAACTTGAGCAACAAAATAGCAAAGCTTCATGGGCAGTGAAATGTAACCTCACGCTCTGATTATGCTCTCTGCCTTTCCATTAGGCCAGTGTAGCTTTCTACCTGCTACAGTGGAAAACAGGAACTGCTTATAAAGCCTGAAAATAAGATGTTCTAAACCCAAATCCCAGAGTGTTTTAGTAGGATTAGCATCTTTGAGAAAAGTACTAATTGCCCAACTACTCCTTCAAAACAGCTCCAAAGAAAAGCTCTGCTTTCTCAGAAGACTTATTCCATTCCGTTCCATTCACACCTTTTGCTAACTAGGGTGAAGAGCTTTAGACCAAACAGCACTTTTATTAATACTATTTTTCTCTCAAAGCAAGTTCTTCATGCTGACATTTCCAGGGTCAGGAAGCACAAATACTCTTACATTCAAAAGTTTTTATTTTTATTTTTCTAAAATGTATTTTGTTGAGGTATAGTTGATTTACAATGTTGTGTTAATTTCTGTTGTACAGCAAAGTGAGTCACATATATATATATATATATATATGTATATACATATATATATATTCTTTTTCATACTCTTTTCCATTATGGCTTATTACAGGATATTGAATATAGTTCTCTGTGCTATACAGTAAGATCTTGTTGTTTAGCGATTCTATATGTAATAGTTTGCATCTGCTAATCCCAAACTCCCACTCCATCCTTCCTCCCTCCCCCTTGGCAACCACAAGTCTATTCTCTATGTCTGTGAGTCTGCTTCTGTTTTGGAGATAAGTTCATTTGTGTCATATTCTGGATTTCACACGTAAGTGATACCATATGGTATTTGTCTTTCTCCTTCTGACATGCTTCACTTAGTAGGATGATCTCTAGGTCCATGCATGTTGCTGCAAATAGCATTATTTCATTCTTTTTTATGACTGAGTAGTATTCCATTTGTATATACACCACATCTTCTTTATCCATTCATCGTTGATGGACACTTAAGTTGCTTCCATGTCCAACAACTTCTAAAGTTTAAAAAATGGACAGGAACTTCCCTGGTGGCGCAGTGGTTAAGAATCTGCCTGCCAATGCAGGGGACACAGTTTTGAGCCCTGGTCCGGGAAGATCCCACATGTCACGGAGCAACTAAGCCCGTGTGCCACACCTACTGAGTCTGCGCTCTAGAGCCCGTGAGTCACAACTACTGAGCCCACGTGCTGCAACTACGGAAGCCTGCGTGCCTAGAGCCCGTGCTCCGCAACAAAGGGAAGCCACTGCAATGAGAGGTCCACTCAGCGCAACAAAGAGTAGCCCCCCCTCTGCAACTAGAGAAAGCCCGCACGCAGCAGCGAAGAAACAACGCAGCCAAAAATAAATAAAAAAGAAAAACAAAAAAACTGACAAATACCATGAACAATATAAATTTAAAATAATAGCACGTTTTAATTAAAATACTGCTTAAACCTCGTCTATGATACTTTTTTCCTTACTTTTTTTGGCTGCACACCCTTTTATGATTTCTGTGACAACACTATATGATATTTTCTATAACAGGACTAGAAAGATAAGTCAGTCTTTCCTTTTGCATGATTGACCAAAATTAGTCTTTCATTAGTGATCATTTAGACTTTTTTCTTGAGCTTTGCAATTCGTTATTAGTAAGATTATTTATTCTCTTAAGGACTGTTAAACTTGGGATAACCTCTATCAAATTTCTTACATATGTGAGCTTTAAGATTTGAAAGGATTTTCCATAGACTGGCTTCTGGCTTCATATGTTTCAAACCTTATTTCTCCTCCAATACCCTCACACCAGTGAGGCCAGTCGTAATGAATGATCTCTGATTCTGCACCTTCATATCACAACATATCACAGCATAGAGGGCATGAGGAGGATTACTGGAAGGCATTCTGGGGCACTTATTAGAAATAATAAAACTATAACTGGAAGGAGCTAGGACCCCATAATTTTATCCCCCCCCCCCAACCCAAACCCAAACCCAAACCCAAAGCCACCTCCCCTTAGCCAGATTTCAAAAATGCCCGTGACCATCTGAAGAGAGGTGCAATGGAGGAGATTGGGGTGGAAAGAGACAGTGATCTGAATTGACTGTTGTTGAAATACCTTAATTTTGTAAATTTTATAAAAATATATAATCTCATGCAAATAATATGTCCTGATGTGTAAGCTTCACGAGTTTCTTTCTTTCTCTTTTAAAGTGAAATCAAGTTTATTTAGAGAGATACACATTCCATAGGCAGAATGTTGTCCATCTCAGAAGGGAGAGAGGTCAGCTTCAAGAGTTTCGTGATAAATCCACTCCTGCCAAAGGAGTCCCCCAAGGCCTAGCCTTGGACATCACACACAGTGGGGTATCAAGTTTGCATCGAATGTCAGGTCCAGAAAGAAGAGCATTAGAGAGCAGCAGGGCCAGTGGTTTTAACCTTCTCATACAGTCTTCAGACTCTGAGGTGGTGTCTCAAAGTCTGAGGTGGGGACGTCTTGAAACATACATGACCTCTGTTTAAGTAATAATGATGACATTAAGGGTCATCATCAGCCTGATGTGCATTGTGCACTTTACTATGTGACAGACACTGTTCTAAGTAAGTAACTTGATACCCCACTTGTATCAAGTTACTTACCCTTTACAATATACCTACAAAGTTGGAACTATCATTATTCCATTTTACAGATAAGGAAACTGAGACTTGAAAAGTTTCAGCTTTATATATTAAGGTTCCATGTATAATGCCTTTGTAAAAAAATGGTTCTACTAATTACAGGTTTTGAAAAAGGCTGAAATGGCCCAAGCCCTTCCTTTTACACATGCGGAAGTAAAACCCAGAGAAAAGGGAGGTCATTTGCTCAACGTCACACATTCATCCTTTTTCTTTTTAAAAAAAAATTTATTTATTTATTTATTTATTTATGGCTGTGTTGGGTCTTCGTTGCAGTGCGCATGCTCCTCACTGCGGTGGCTTCTCTTGCTGGGGAGCACGGGCTCTAGGCGCGTGGGCTTCAGTAGTTGTGGCACGTGAGCTCTAGTTGTGGCTTGCGGACTCTAGAGCACAGGCTCAGTAGCTGTGGCGCACGGGCTTAGTTGCTCGGCGGCATGTGGGATCTTCCCAGACCAGGGCTCGAACTCGTGTCCCCTGCGTTGGCAGGTGGATTCTTAACCACTGCACCACCAGGGAAGTCCCCACACATTCGTTCTTATTTCCTGGATGCCTGCTCTGTGCCAGGCACTGTTCTATGACCTAGGGCTTCAGAGAACAACAAGACACTCACAGAACACAATTTTAGTGGGTAGGGGGCGGTCAATGGACAATACATGCAAGATAGATATAAATAAGCAAAGTAATTCCAGTGAGTGCTGAGATAAATTCGCGGACATGGGACTGAGTGACAGAGAGGGAGAACACTAATTCAGACTGAGAAGTGGTCAGGGAAATGTGGTCTGAGCAGGTGACATGTGAGCTCGAAATCTGAGTGAGCCGGAGAAGCCAGCCATGGACCTCCATGGGAGAGGAGCACCCCAGGTGGAGGAACGGTGAGGGCAAAGGTCCTGAGGCAGGAATACTTTGTCTGTAAAATAGAGCAGACTCCTGCGCCAGTGCTTATTCACCACTTGCTGCCTCTCTAAGCCCTCAGAGAGGCCCTTTGATGTCCTGGGCCTCCCTTAAGCTCAGCCCTAAAATGCCAACTTCTCCAGGAAGGCACCAGCTCTCTGAGGCTGTGGGTCCCCCTCCCAGAAGCCCTGTGGCTGAACCGGATCTGAGTTTCCTGGTTCCTGTCTGGCAGGGGATGAGCAGACATCCGGCCTTCTCTCCCCAGGCTCCAGCCCCAGCCCCAAATCTCCATGGCAACTCTAGACACGATCCTGATCTGAAGAGGGATCTGGAAAAGGGAGCACAAACATCACTGAAGAGACCAGAGGAGCTGGCGTACTTGCCTCCCTTGCTCTCTGTGTCCTGCCAATCCCTCCACTGGCCTAACCAGGCCCCTATACCCCAGTCTCCCCAAAGCAGGTCTTCCCCATCGCTGGGTGCAGGAGGGCCTGGAAGGAAGCCTGTCCTCTGCAGCTGCCCCAAAGGCTGCTCCTGCTGGGGGCAACTGCCCTGACTGCATCTGCTCTGCACACAGGTGAGTACAAGGTGGCTTGGCTGGGGCAGGTCCCACCACCCTCTGAGATTGTGTTTCCTCAATCAGCACTCACCCTGATGAGTTGGGATCCCTTGAGTTGGGAGACACTGGGAAACCCTGTACCTGGTCTTGGCTGGCACCCTCAAGTCCATCCCTACCCCTCTGGGTGGCTGGAGCTCCAAGTCACCCAGAAGCAGGTGTCTGGGGGCGGGTGGGGCAGTCTGGCACCGGGAAACACTGTGGGCTTTGGAGTCAGACGGCCCTGCGTTCACACACACACCCTTGACATTACTGCTTCCACTGTCTAAGACTTGGTTTCTTCAGCAGTAAAATGGAAAGAATAATAGCCCCTTGCCCCTTAAGGCAGGGGTCCCCAACCCCCAGGGCCAGTCCGAGGCCTGCTAGGAACTGGGCCTCAAAGCAGGAGGTGAGTGGTGGGCAAGCGAGCGAAGCTTCATCTGCCGCTCCCCATCGCTCCCATCGCTCCCATCGCTCCCCGTCGTTCCCCGTCGCTCCCTATCGCTCCCCGTCGCTCGCATTACCACCTGAACCATCCCCACCCCCACCCCCGACCCCTGTCTGTGGAAAAACTGTTTTCCACAAAACCAGTCCCTGGTGCCAAAAAGGTTGGGGACCGCTGCCTTAAGGGACTATTATTATTGTGCATATAAGGTGAGATAAACCATGCAAGACACATAGACAGTGCCCAGCTCATAGAAGGTGCTCGTTCACCCACTCTCTGAACCTCCGCCTGTCCCATGTGCCTCCAGGGCAGGTTCTGGCTTTAGTAGCTCTGCACAGATATGAGAAGATGCTCCCACATCCTGAGCCCTAACGGAGAATTTCTCCCCTGAAGACCCACATCCCGGCTTGTCCTCAAGCACCACTGGTGCCCCTACCATGCACCAGAAAAGCCACGTCCCGTTCTCCTTCTATCCTTACAAAAATCAGATGGTTTGAGTACTTATACGTTATCTCATTAATCCTCACAACAACCCTGTACCAGTGAGGATGTTTTGGGTTGTAAGTAACAATTACCAGACTAAACAGAGCTTAAACCATAGGACAGGGCTTCCCTGGTGGCGCAGTGGTTGAGTCCACCTGCCGATGCAGGGGACGCAGGTTCGTGCCCCGGTCCGGGAAGATCCCACGTGCCACGGAGCGGCTGGGCCCGTGAGCCATGGCCGCTGAGCCTGCGCGTCTGGAGCCTGTGCTCCGCAACGGGAGAGGCCACAACAGTGAGAGGCCCGCGTACTGCAAAAAAAACACAAAAAACAAAAAACAAAAAACCAACCATAAGGACATTTATTATTTCACTTAAGAAGAGAGGCCATAGGTGAGTCCAGAAATGGTTAATTCAGCAGAAATGGTTAATTCAGGGCTCCTCCATAATTCTCATGACCTCATCCTTGCAAGATATCTGCTGCAGCTCTGGGCACCGCATCCTCAGTCAATAGCTTTCAAAGGCAGGAAGAAAAAGGGGCTCCTCATCACACAGCTCTCCCTCCTTTTTTTTTTTTTTTTTAAATCAGGGAAGAAAACCTTTCCCAGGAATGCTCAGCAAACCTCCCCTTAAATCTCATTGGCCAGAATTAGTTCACAGGCCAATCCCTAAACCTGGCAAATGGAATTAGGATTACAAGGCTTGGTTTAGGCCAAAGACCAGGGGGGCTCTCTGATAACTGAGGGGAATTAAGTTTCTCTTAGCAAGGAGAAACGGAATGCCTGTTGGCTGGGCAGGTGCCCAACTGTGTCTCCCCCATCCTTTTATTTTTTGGCTGCACTGCGAGGGTTGTGGGATCTTAGTTTCCCGAACAGGAATTGAACCTGGGCCCTCCACAGTGAGAGTGCGGAGTCCTAACCACTGGAGGAAAGGCCAGTAAATTCCCTCCCCCATCCTAGAATAACACTTCCGTAATGCTCATTAAATGCCAGGCACTATCCTAAGCACTGAACCCATACATGTCCACAATCCTTTAGTTTCCACTACAAAATATGAAAAGCTCTGACAACCAAAATTTGTTCTTAGCTAACTAACTGGCAACACCTGACCTGAACTGACAGGAGGCTGTTTACAGTCTGTATTTGTCCTACTTAGGGTAAGTGTTCTATGCAATTGCTCTAGAAAATGTGTTTGATTGTGGAGGGCTGCGGCAGACTCCATTTGGGGCTGCAACATATTATATATCTTTCTAAAATCTGAAAAATTCTGAAACACATCCTAGGGTTTTTGAATACGAGATTGAGGACTTGAATTACATTTTCTAATTCTCACAAAAATTCTGACATTGCTCAATCATCCCCATTTTCCCGACAAGAAGACTGAGGCTCAGAGACGCTGAGTGACTCACTCGGGGGTCACACAGCGGGCAGAAGGCAGGGCCAGGCTTGGAACGGGACCGCGTGGTTCCAGGGTCGGTGCTTTTCGCCGCAGCCTACCTGGTGGACCTGTGCGGCCGGCCGGACGTGGCAGGCGGACGGGCTGCTGCTACGCTCGCACTCCGCGTCGCGCCGCTTCTGCTTCGCGGCCCCGGACACCGACAGCAGGATCTGGATGCCGGCGGCGACCCCCGGCGACAGGATCCGCTTCCAGTTCCGCTTCTTCCTGGTCTACAGCCTGACCCCGGCGGCGCCCAACACCTCCTCCCCGGCGCCGGCGCCGGAGGACCCCTGCGCACCCGGGTCCTACCTACAGTTCTACGAGGGCCCACCGGGGGCGTTGGGGGCCCGGTTCTGCGGCCTGACCATCCCTGGGCCGGTGGCGTCCTCCGGGCACTTCCTGGGCCTGCGCCTGGTCACCAGAGGCCGCCAGCCCCACGTGGACTTCGTGGGCGAAGTCTCCTCTTTCCGGTTGGGTGGGTGCGGGCTGGTCCTGAGAGAGGGCGGGGGCTGGGGCCTGGCGGCAGGGTCAGGGGCTTCAGTAAGGGGCGGTCCAGACCCAAAGAGCCAACCCCATAAACCTGACTTCCATGGATGCACAGACCAGCCCCTCACCTGTTCACACACAACTCCCACACGATTCCCACACACTCACACACCTCACACTCCAGCACCCATCCCACTCACACACACTGTACTTGTGCACAACTCACACCTTGTACAGACACCTGGCACACCCACCTGCACCACACACACTGAAACACCCAACCCACAGGCCTGGCATACTGTACATTCTCTCCCACACACAGTTCACATCATGCACACCTCATCGTACGCAATACCACTTTGCACACTGCCATGCAACTCACACACTCTCATGTTCGCACACTGGCTTCTCTGTCCTGGGTCCACCCGATTGCAGAGGGGCCGAGAGTTGGGACTCTGGTGGCTGTAAGTGACAGAAACCCACTTAGGCAAGGAAAGGGAACTGATAATAATAATCCCTCATTGAGCACTGCCTGTGGCCCTTCTTATGCCAGATCCCATCTGTTCTCACAGCAGCTCTGCTGGGCCAGTGCTCATACCCTCATATTTATTGATGGGAAACAGGCTTGGAGAGGTTGAGTGAAGTGCCACAGGACTCCAGCTCACAGGTGGAGGAGCTGGACTTTAACTGCTAGAGTTTGTCCTCTGCTCCAACTGAGTCAAGGCTTTAGTCCCAGCAGTTTTCCCCAGGACTGAAGACATTCACTGATGTTTCAGCAGAGGAGCTGCCAAAGCCCAGAAGTTTCCAAAACCTCGGAGAAGCATCATTGCCCTCGCTGGCAAAATATCCAGACTGGAGAATTAAACATGGGGTTGTGGGCTTCCCTGGTGGCGCAGTGGTTGGGAGTCCGCCTGCCGATGCAGGGGACACGGGTTCGTGCCCCGGTCCGGGAAGATCCCACATGCCGTGGAGCAGCTGGGCCCCTGAGCCATGGCCGCTGGACCTGCGCGTCCGGAGCCTGTGCTCCTCAACGGGAGAGGCCACAACAGTGAGAGGCCAGCGTACTGCAAAGAAACAAAACAAAACCAAAAAAACATGAGCACTTCAAGGCAAGAACAGGGGGGCCTCTGAGAGCCAACACAGGTTCACCAGGAGCTGGACTTCGACATGCCAGGCCCCGGACAGCCCTTCAACCTGAGCTGGTCAGAGAGCACCCACTGCTGTCTCATGTGTGTCTTTGGGGCCATGACTGATGGTGCCTGGGTTCCCCTTTCTGGCTCCTGTGGGCTGTAGCGTGCCAAGGGTCCTATTATATTGTTTTGCAAGCAGATCTCACAGGCTAATTGGAAATCAACCCCTCCCTCCCTCCTTTCCTCCCTCCCTCCCTTTCTCACCTTCCGTGAGGTGCAAGCCAAGCATGTTGCAGCTGCTTTGTGTTTAGCAGGATTGGACTCAAAAGCAGGCGGCAGTGGCCGAGCCCTGTCACAACTCTGGCTTCCCTGGATCACTTTTTACCACTTTTTACTTGGATTACTGTTTGTGTTTTCTCTCTCATAGATATTCACTCTTAACCCTGCACATCTTTTATAAATTAGAGCATTCACTTTCATTTGCACATGAAAAAAACCCCAAGTCAAGTTGGCTTAAGCCAAAGGTGGGCCCCCAGCAGTGAAAGAGCTGAGTCCTAACCAATGGACTGCCAGGGAACCGCGAAGATCTTTTCTTATGGTTCTAGCAAAAGTCCTCGGGGCCAAATTTGATTAGTCACATGGGCCATGTGTCTGTTCCCGGGGCCAGGAATTGAATGCTCTGATCCCCATGTCCACGTCTGAGCCATGGTATTGGTCAGTCCCTCCTGAACCAGCTTTTCTTCACAGAATGGGGTGCTGGGTAAGCCAACCTGCCTGCCACACCCTGTGCACCAAGTCATACCCTTCTCTCACCTGTGTGCCTATTCATTCATTTAACAAAGATTGAGTACCTGCCCTTGTGCCAGGTGCTGTTCTAGGCTCCAGGGATACATGCAGCAGTGAATGAAAGAGAAGTCCCTGCCGCATTTGAGCTGACATTCTAGTGGGGGAGGCAGACCATAAACAAAGAACCAATCAAATCCATAATCTGCAGAGGTGATAAGTGCTGCAGAGGAATCCAAATCCGGATAAAGGGGTGGTGGGGGAGGGACGGTGTGCAGTTCTCACGTGGAGGTGAGGGCAGGCCTTCCAACACGATGACATTTGAGTGGAGACCTGAGGGGAGCAAGCCATGCAGTTACGGGCAGTGCCACGAGCCGGGATGAGTTTGGAGTGTTCAGGTTGCTGGGCTACCATAGGCTGCGTGCACGCACGCGTGCACACACACACACACACACACACTGGGTGCCACAGTGCTCATGAGCATGGGGCTGAATTCCTATCCTGCTGCTTAGATACAAGCTGTGTGGCCTTGGTCTAGTGACCTAACCTCCCTGTGCCTCGGTCTTCTCATCTTTAAAATGGGATTGATAATAGTATTGACCCTACAGGGTTAATGTGAGAACTTAATGAGCTGGGATGTGAACCACGCCTGGCTTGGAATAGGAGCTCAATAAACGTTAGCTGCCATCATCATCACCATCCCCATCATCATCTTTATGATCATACACCTGTCTCATCCGTACTCCCATCTGCACGCACATGGAGACAGCCTCTCCTGCTCACACCTCCCGCATCCCCTCCCCATTGGGCCAAACATTCTGCGGTGCTCAGCGTCCTCATCGTGCCTCCCCTCTCAACCCCAGGATGCTGTTGTGCCTACTTCCGATGTCAGAACCACAGGTGCATCCCCCCAAGGCTGGTGTGCGATCCCTGGGCACGGACAACTGTGGTGTCGGCATTGACCAGGCTTCGTGGCCAGCAGCTAACTGCAGAGGTCAGTGACAGGTGTGGCTTGGGCCCTGCTGAGCAGCTGGGTTGGAAGCTGGAGGCCGGAGGCATGGGTGCGGCAGGAGAGGATAAGGCAAAGCACAGTAGTGGGGAATCCATTCAGACCAGATTGCCTGAGGACCAGAGGATGTTAGAGCTCAAATGGTGATCTAATCCAGCTGCTTCCGAATGTCGTGGTGGAAGCTTTTCCTAAACAGAGGCTTGCAGAGGCCCCAGACATCACAAGGAGAGATGCTCTACTTAACTGGACGTGGGAGGCCTGGGCCGCGGCTGACTGATGTCCCACTGAGAGACTTGAGTTTGACCTTCAAGACTTTGAAAACCATTGACCCAGCCTGACTCCCACATTTTATAGATGGGGAAACTGAGGCCTAGGGAGGAGAAATGACTTGCCCAAGGTCATAGAGTCACTGAGTGACATAACCAGGAATGACCTCTGTGGATGGACAGAGGGGACCAGACTAGGTCACCCCTGATTATCCTCCTTACGAATATGGATATGCCCCACTCCCAGTCAGGGTTGCCATGTCCTGTTGCACAGGTTGTTTATTGCAAAAATGCATCTGGCTGAGGGGTAAAACCCAGCGTCCTGGGAGCCCACACACTTCCCTCCCCAGCCACTCCTCAGGGTCCTCCCTGACACTGTGCTCTGTGCCCAGAGGCCCGGGCCCTATGTCCTCTCCTCCAGCTGCCACACCCATTCCCCCCTCTTTCTCCTTTATACCGTATCGCCAGCTGGACTCGTCTTTGAACACTAGTTATATAACCACCTCCCCACCTGACATCTCCACGTGGCTGTGCAGGCGGGTCTCACACCTAACTTGCCCCAAACTGAACTCATGATCCACAGCCTGCCCTGCGTCCTGCTTCTCACCCGTGTCCCCTTCTCGCTCAGTGGCAGCTTTGAATTCCAGTTGTTCAGGCCCAAACGGTTGAGGGGTCCTTTACTGCCTTTTCCCTCTCAGCCCATAACCAAGCCATCAGTGTTGTCGGAATTAATCTGATGTTTTCCTCATGATGAGACTGCAGTCGTGGGTTATGAGGAGGAAGATCCCAGAGGTCAAGTGCACACCAGGCCAGACCCACGCGATCACTGCCCAACATGGTCCATGGATGTTGATGTTGGCTTTGGTCACCGGGTTGAGGCTGTCAGCTTCTCCGCTGTTACTCTGTCTCCTCTCTCCACACTGTCCTCTTTGGGAGGAAGTCATCACGCGCAGCCCACACACTAGCAGGGAGTTAAGCTCTCCTGCCAGGGGAGCATTTTATTCTGTTTTTTTGGCCGCACCCCTTGGCTTGCGGGATCTCGGTTCCCGGACCAGGGATTGAACCTGGGCCCCCAGCAGTGGAAGCGTGGAGTCCTAACCGCTGGACCGCCAGGGAATTCCCCAGAGGAGCTTTTTTTTTTTTTCTTGCGTTATGCGGGCCTCTCACTGTTGTGGCCTCTCCCATTTGCGGAGCACAGGCTCCGGACGCGCAGGCTCAGTGGCCATGGCTCACGGGCCCAGCCGCTCCGCGGCATGTGGGATCTTCCCGAAACGGGGCACGAACCCGCGTCTCCTGCATCGGCAGGCGGACTCTCAAGCACTGCGCCACCAGGGAAGCCCCTCCCAGAGGAGCTTTTTAAAACACTAAGTCAGATCGCGTCACTCCCATGCGCAGGACCCTCCTCACTCCTCACTCAGCCCACACAAGCCTCCCAGGGGCCCCCAGGCCCTGAGTGACCTGGCCCGTCACCTCCCACCTGCTCGCTTGCTCCAACAGCTCCTCCACTCCGGCCCCTGGCAGCTCCTTCCACGCTCCAGTCTTGTCCTGCCTCTGGTCTCTCACTAGCTCTTTCCTCTATCTGGAAGGCTTTTCCCAGAGGTTCACATGCTCATTCCTTTGCCTTCTGCACGTCTTGGCTTAACCCTCACCCTCTCCATGAGCTCTTTCCTGACCCCTTTGTTTAAAAATAGCAACCCTGGGATTTCCCTGGGCGGTCCAGTGGTTAGGACTCTGCGCTTCCACTGCAGGGGCCACGGGTTCCCTGGTCGGGGAACTAAGATCCCACGAGCTGCGCGGCCCCCCAAAAAAAACAACACGAAAAGCAACCCTGTGTCCATTGAAAGAAAAACAGGTAAACAAAATGTGGTATGTCCACACAATGGAATATTGTTCAGCCCTACAAAGGAAGGAAATGCCGACACATGCTACAACATGGATGAAACTTGAGGACATTACGCTGACTGCAATAAACCAGTCACAAAAGGACGAATACTATGTGATTCTACCTGTATGAGACATCTAGAGTGCTCAAAGTCAAAGAGACGGAAAGCAGAATGATGGTTGCCAGGGGCTGTGGGGAGGGGAAATGGGGAGTTATTAATAATGGGTACAGAGTTTCAGTTTTATGAGAGGAAAATAGTCCTGAGAATGGATGGTGTTGATGGTTGCTCAACAATATGAATGGACTTAATACTACGGAACTGTACTTAAAAATGGTTAAGATGGTAAATTTTGTTTTGTAGAGTTTACCACAATTAAAAGAAAAATAGCAAACTTGCCCCTCGCCAACGTGCCCTGCCCCTCTTTCTCTGCTTGATTTTCCCTCGTAGCACCTATCTCCATTTGACACATGGTAGAATTTGTGTTTTGTGTTGCTTCACACTAAAATGCCAGCTCCATGGAGGCATTTTTGTCTATTTTGCTGTCATATCCTCCAGTCCCTAGAGCAATGCCTGGGGTATAGTAGCAGGTGATTGAAAAATACTCATCAAATGAGTGGAAGAATGAACCTCTCTATGTCTCCGTTTCCTTATCTGTAAACTGGGGATGATAAACCTAACCTCTCAGATTCGTCATGAACTTTAAGTGAAACCCTGTGGGTGAAGGGCCCAGCGCAGAGCATGGTTCTTGGTGCAGAGAAAATGCTCAATACAGCATTACTCCTTGAGAAGGAGCTCCATTCATCCACCCCAGCCCCTGGAGCTAGACTGTGAGTTCAAGTCCACCCCTGTCACTTCTAGCTGTGTGATTTGGGCAAGTGACTTAACCTCTCTGTGCCTCACTTCTCTTATCTGTGAAATAAAAATACCAACACTAAGATGTTTGGGGAGGATTAAACGAGATATAATCACACCCTGCAAGGGGCAGATCTCAGTGTGTTAGAGCCGTTATTTGCCACTGCCGGTCCCTCTCCGGTGCCCAGCCACGAAGGGAGTACGGATGATGGTACCTCCGGGCCCCAGACTCTTCCCCCAGCTCTCGGGTCTGCGGGCCCCTTGGGGATTGCAGCTGAGAGGAGCCCCCCCCAGCACGCCGGGACCCTGCACGACAGGATGCAGCTCTGGAAGGTAGAGGGCTCTTGGTTATCGCCTGCTGCCGCTCCTTCCGCCGAGATCACGCCTGCCCCTCTCCAGTGAGGGGTGGGGGCAGCTGGCCCAGGCTGAGACCTGAGTGCTCTGTCTTTCTACAGGCCTCCAGCCGCGGGGGTGGCGCTGGCCTCGCCTCGTGGGCCTCCTCAGGAGCTGCTGCTGCTCCAGCCGGCTGGCTTGGGGGGGCTGGTGGTGTGCACCATCTGTTACACACGTCCTGGCCAGGTGGCCCCTGGGGGCCTGCGGCTGAGTGAGCCAGGTCAAGGGGGTCATCCTTAGAGAGGCTGTGGGCATCAGAGGAAGGAGAGTGGGCTCTGGGGTCAGACAGTCCCCAGGTTCTGCCCCCACCCCCCACAGGGCTGTCTAACCTTGCGCAGATCATATAACCCTCCAAGACTCAGTCTGCCCCTCTGGAAAATGGGATGATTCCTGCCTCACAGGGTCATGGTGAAGGCCACAGGAGGCAGCTGACCCTGCAACTTGCATGGTGACTGGCACTCGGCTGGATCAGTGAAGGGCAGGGAGTAGGGGCCTCGCTCCCCTGAAGCTGCCTTGCTTCACTCCCGGACGTCACTTGCCCTGCTTTGCCCCATCCTGGCCCACCCTCAGGTACCACGAGTCCAGTCGTAGTCAAAGACACAGGAGACAGCCCTGGCGGGGATAGCACCGTTTATTAAGAAAGATCAAGATAAAGACCACAGGAGGGTCCCTTCTAGGACACAGAGGCCAGGTGTCCCGGACCCACACCTGTGGGTTGCTGGTGGGGAGGGCACTTGCCCCCAGTTGGGCCCTGGGGCTCCCACAGATGGGGCAGGGCTGTCACGCCCCCTTCCTGTCCCTCCTAGTCATGAGTCCCGGCTCCCGTACCCAAGGCATTAACTCTTTCAGACCACCAATGCTCCCCTCCCCCCATGTGCCCTGGGCCTTCACTTCCAGATCAGTGGGGGGACGTGGCCTGGTGCAGGCAGGGAGACACTCTCAGTGCTGGGCTCTGCCTGTAGCAGCTCCTGGTAAGAGGTGAGGTGGGCTTTCCCTTGCAGCCCCTCAGGGCAGGGGCCCTGGGCTAGGTGTGGGGTGGGAGGGATGCAGGCCAGGAGGGCTTGGTGGGAGGGGGGAGGCTGCCAGGGGCCAGTGGCCTGGCTGGCGAGGCGGAGGTGGAGGGGCGCTGGGACATGGGCTGGCAGGGCTGGGGGCTGCCTGCCCAGCGGTGAGCTGCCTTTTGCACCACAGTTAGCACTAAAGAGCTTTCCCAACCCGGAGGAGGGTGGCGAAGGCCACTGCGATGCCCTCTGCTCCGGGTAGCTGGTGAGGCTCCGGGTAGCTGGTGAGGCTCCAGGCTGGAAGCCGAGTTTGGCTCCTGTAGAAATGAGGGCTGCCCAAGGGCTGAAGAAACAGGCAGCCCAGCACTACCTCGGGGGGCTCTGTTGGTGGGGGCAGTTCTGAGCCTGCTCAGCCACTGTGCCCGACCCCAAGTTCTGGTGACCCTTTGAGGCACCTGCTCCCATGCAGCCTGCCCTGCCCAGCAGCCTGTGGCTTTGCCCAGGTGTGTCTGTGTGGGGTGGCGTGCCCACCCTCCAGTCCAGCCCAGGGCAGTAGCAGCAAAGCGTGGCATCGCCTCCATTTCTTACAAAATATTCATAATAATAATATTAATAATAATATAGTCGACGCTGCGGGGCTGGGGTGCTGCCCGGGAGTCCGTGTGGGGCAGGCAGTGCCTACGAGGGGCAGGGGCGCGTGTTGGCCCCCGCCTGGGCGCGGTGCTGCAGGTCCAGTGGCTGTGGAGGCGGGGTGCCAGGCCGGGCAGAGTGCAGCACCAGGTTCTTGATACAGCCCGTGATGCCCGAGGAGAACCTGCCCCCAGTCAGCACTGCCACGTCGGGGGCTCCACCTGCGGGGAAGGGAGAGAGCGGGGCCTGTCAGCTCCAGGAGGTGGGGGGAGGAAGGCCCTGTGCTCTACCTCTGCCGGAGCCCCTGGCCCTCCCTGACCTGGAGGAGCGGCCCCAGGCCTGCACGAGGCCCGAGCGCAAGACTTACCGACGTAGATGCTGCCCTTGGTGTTGACTGCCACGTTAGGGCCTGGGGACTGGCCGCTGACCAGCTCCTCTCCGTCCACCTGGATGGAGCCTCTCCGGCCCTCTCTGCAGCGGAACGGGGTCAGGCCCCTCACCACCGATCCCCCGTCCTTCTCAACCCAGTGAGAGCCCCCTCCCTTTGCTACAGAGACTCCAGTCAGAGCAGCGTGACTCCGCTCCCTGAGTTCTTTCTCGCACCCTCCCTCCGCTGGATGAGAGATCTGGTCCCACAAACACAACTTCCTAGCACCCCACCCAGGCTTCATCCATCCCCTAGGGTGCTTGTGCGCCCACCCCATGGAGTTCTGTCCTGCCCTGGAAGTCTGTGCTCTGGCTGGCGGGCTCTCCCCTGACCCTGGCTTCAAGTTCTGTCTCCCCAGAGCTCAATGCCTGCCTCCCTGTGCACGATGGGGGGCGTCCTGTCCCAGTCCAGGACTCTGGGCCCTTCGCCCTAGTGTCCGGGGGGCTCCCTTACCGCAGTGCCATCACCCGATGCCACTCGCCATCGTTGATGGGGTCCTCAGAGACAAGGCGGGCCTCCCCACTGCCCAGCTGGTAGCTGCAGTCACACAGGCCCAAGAAGGTGTGAGCAGGGGGCAGGACTGGAGGGGGTGTGGGATGGTGGTGGTGGTGTGCAGCTGGGGCACTGGGCGCTGCAGCTTCTTGCTGGGGGGGCCATGGGGCTGACCGGAGGGGAAGCCACTGAAGGGTAAGGGGGCTGAGGGAAGGGAGAGGAAGGGTCGGGAGCCAGGACCCACCTGAAGACAAGGTGCCCATCCCGAAGCCCGAGACCGATGAAGTCCTTGCCTCGGCCGGACTCTCCCGCCTCCTGCCGGAGAAGCACAGGGCTCCTGGGGGCTACCGGCAGCTGCGGCCTCCTCCTTCCTCTCCCACTTCTGTGGCCACCACTGGGAACCCTGGGAACCCTGAGATCCTGGGCGGGACGTCCACACTTACCACGCCCTGCCAGAGCAGGAGGCCGCTGGCCGTGCTGGTCTGAACCTCCAGCTCGATGGTCTCGGGCACCTCAGGGAGACTGTGGTGCGGGGGAAGTGGGTGAGAGGGCAGAAGTCCCAGATTCCCGTCCCCTACCCTGGGCCCACAGACTCTCTTCTCACCTCCTGGAGAACATGCGGCCAGGGAGGGCGAGGAAGCCGCCATCATAGAAGTAGGCTCCGTACTGCCCGGGGGCATCTGTCGGGGGAGTGGGGGCGATGCTGGGACACCGGCTCACCCGCATGGAGTATCCATCCCGCATCGGTGCCCTTGACCCCCACCTCCACCCCGACCTGTACTACTGCAGGGCTCTGAACCTGCAGTCCCTGGAGACCCAAGGGGGCTGGGGGCAGAATTCAGAGGCCTGTGAACTTGGCTTGGAAAACATTACAGTTCTAGCCTTGCTCTCTTCTCCCTGAAGGTTAGCAGTTCCTTTAGTTACGCAGGTAGGCAACACACTGAGGAGTAGCAGGGCCTGTGACTCAGTCACCAGTGGAAGATTTCCTTATTGCATTACAGTTGCTGCAAATATTTCAAAACATTGTTTACGCTTATTGCAATTGTGGTAGCTGTTGGGACTAACGACCCTGACCCTAACCCTAACCCTAACACTAGATCTTGTATTTAATGCGTTAATAAAGTTGCAAACAACTTCAAATATCTTGATAACCTTCTTTCAGAACAATTGATTTCCTTTGAAATCCTATGAATTTCATTCTATGCAGTCAGTAGGGTCCAGGTAGGGTGATCAACCATCTCTATTTGCCGGGTCCTGTCCTGGTTTTAGCCCTGAAAGTCCCACATCCCCAGAAGCTCCTCAGTCCTGAGCAAACTGGGGCAGCTGGTCATCTAGGTCAGTGGCACATAAACGGTTCTGAACCTTTGTAATCCCTCCATCTTACAGACGGGAAGACAGGTTCAGGGATGAGTGACTTGCCTAGGAAGTGGGAAGCCTGGATGGCAACCCAGACCTTTCGGCTGCATCATCCACACTGTGTGTGTGGCTGTAACATCCCCAACCCTACCTGCTCAAAGCCATCCCACACCAGTGCTGGCCCCTGGGACCTGGCAGCTACCAGGGTAGGCGACACTTTGCCACCCTCCACCAACTGATGAAGTTAGCAGCTAACAGTTACCAAGCACCTACTATCTGCCAGTCACCGTGCAGGAAGTTTCACATCCAGCTACAAACATAATTTTTAACTGGATCCTTGTAACAACCCTATGTCTTTGCTATAATATTAACACAAGCTAAGATTCTGTGCCCACTCTGGACCAGACATTGTTCTAAGCATTTAAAATACACTAAAGAATTTCACTCTCACACAAAATTTTATCCAAAGCCTCGTGGAAGGATGTTACTTCTTTGTATTTTATACGTGAGGAAACTGAGGCACAGAGAGGTTAAGTGAGTCACCCAAGTCCCACAGCTAGTAAGTGGTAGAGCTAGGATTTGAACCCAGGCTCTTATCCACTATGCCACTGCCTCTCCTATTATACTAGCGATAAATAAGATATGTATCTATAACGCAGTTAGCACAGGGCCTGTAAATGTTCAATAAGTATTCATTTTTACAAATCATTATCATTGCTTTTAAACAGATTGTGGAATCCTTGAGAATGAGGGTCCTGCCTTACGCATCTTATATTTACTGCTCCCAGGGCAAGGATGGGCACACATACATGTCTGTTGCTGGAATGCACGAATACAGAGGAGGGTACAGAAGTGAAAGTGGTTCAAAGGCCTGCCCAAAGTCACTAGGCAGTGAGCATAGGGCAGGACCCAGCTCTGTGCGGCTGTGCCCTTCTTATTCTGTCTCTCTATGCCCAGGGAGCCTCTCACCTGGGCTTGTTTTGTTCAGAGACCAAGATGGAGGGGTGGGGTCATTGGAAGAGGGGCTGAGAGACCCAAAGCCTGGGACGGACAAGCCTGCTCAGCTCCTCTGGCTGGTCACGGCAAGTACGTACCGTTGCCCCCACTGCCTTCAAGATGCCAGTCGGACTCCGCTATGCCATGTGCAGAGCCTGTGGGGAGACGCAGGGTCCAGTCGGTGGGCTGTGTCAGGCCCCAGCGCCCCAAGGGGGAGGTGGAGAGAAGCTGGGGCAGTTACCTTGTTGGCAGCGAGGGCCAGAGAAGCCCAGGGGACAGAGGCAGCGGGTGCCCTGGCAGGTACCCCCATGCAGACAGGGCTCACGGAGCTGGCAGGGGTTCTCCTCGTGCTCACAGAGGTCTCCTGTGGGCCAGGGAAGAGGCGAGTGGGCATGGGCTGGAGCGGCCACTGACCACCCCCCACCCCTCCCTCCCAGTGCCTGGCCAGGCTCCCTCGCCTTTGAAACCGTCTCGACACAGGCACTGGAACTCGTATTCGCCGGCGGGCATGCACGTGGCGCCATTGCGGCAAGGCTGGCGCTCACACGGGGAGCTGTCGTAGCACTGCCCAACGCCCCGGCTGCCCAGGAAGCTGTAGGTGAGGTCCAGCCGCTTTCCATTCACTGACACCTGTGGGCATAGGGACACCAAGGGACTCGAAGAAGGCAGGAGGCTGAAGCACGGGTGTACCAGCAGAGAGAAGAGTGCAGCAGAGGGTAGCTGGGAACCCAGGCTGGAACTTGAGCAGTAACGTGGGTTTCTAGGGTCGGGGGGGAGGACCAAAGTCGAGGGTCTACTGTGTGCCAGGAGCATCCATCAGTGTAGTCCCTCCTCACTACAACCTTCAAAGCAGGTGTAATTATCCCCATTTTACAGAGGAGGAAACAGGCTCTGATCCCAAGCGCCTTGGGCTGGCTGCAGGCGGAGGGAAATCACCCCGCCCTCCCTGCTTGCCATCTGGAAGTCGCTCACCTCGCCCACGCAGCCGCGGAAGTGAGCGCTCATGTTGGTGGCCAGGGGCAGCTGCAAGGACGGCTCCACACCACCCAGGTACAGCAGGGTGTGCAGGTTGAGGCCCTGGCTCTTGCCGGGTGAGGAGCGCAGCACAGGGCGCCCGCCGTTCACCCGCAGGCTGCCGTCCTTGTTGAGACGCTCTGCGGACATGCGATGCCAGCGGCCCAGGGCCAGGGGCTCGGAGCTCCGCAGAACGGCCAGCCCTGGGGAGGACGCCGGCAGGGTTGGCACATGGATGGCCCTCTGCCCTGTCCCACCCCCTACAGGAACTTGAGCAGGCAGGGAACCTCCTTCCGCCTCCCAGTGTCCCAGAGTAACCCGAGAGGTCTAGAGACTTGCTTCAGGTCACACGGAGAGAGGAACGCGAACAGGGGACCCCGGTTGGTCTGACTTCAGAATTTATTCCTCCCGCCTCCCGGGGCTGTGGAGGGCCAAGGTGGGCACGGAGCTTGGTGCCTACAGCTCAACTGCATTTGGTGTCAGTGCTCACCTGACCCCAACTCGTAGCGGAACTCCAGGTGGCCGCCAACCATCGCCAGGGACACGAAATCCTCCACAGACCCGCTCTTTCCCCCGCTGAACAGCAGGACTCCGTCAGGTGCCAGCGGCTTAAACTCAACGTCCAGGCGTAGCTCGTGGTGTGTGTTGGTGAGAGCAGGCAGCGCCAGGTAGGAGCCCGCGCCCGACAGGGAAGGGGTGGTCACAGTCACACCTGCAGCAGCCACAGCTCAGCCAGGGCAGTGGGGATGCCAGAGTCCTGGGAGGGCTCCAACTATGCAGCCTTCCTCTGGGAGCCCTGCCCACCCCACTCTCCAGTACTAGAGGCTCGGGATCAGCTGGGCAATGGCTGCAACAGCCTAGAAGCACCCTGCCCCCAGCACTACAGACCAGGCTGGATCTCCAATTAGATGGGGTTCCCCTTTGGGGCTCTTGTGTACGGGATTCAGGCTGGGCATGAAGCTTGGCCAGGTGACTTTGAGGCCCTCTGGCTCTGGAATAATTTTATCATCCATAGGGCCCGTCATGGCCTCAGAATGCCCTGCCCAGCTTCTCCCGTCCTTACTGAGACCCCTGGGGGTCTCAGGCCCAGCTCCACTTACCTTCCTCACACCTCATGCCCGAGCGGCCCAGGTGGCAGCGGCAGGTGTAGCCTCGGCCGTCGGGCCGGTTCACACAGGTGGCGTCGGGCCCACAGGCCTCTGGGGAACACACAGGCCAATGAGGAGGGCACTGAGGTGGCCTGGGAGACTGTGGGGTCCTGATGCCAGAACTCTAACTACTGCCCCCCGGGGGCCTTGGCTACTTAGGGCCGGGACTCCTGGGAGGGCTGCATCGGGTGACCGGGGAGGGGGAATGGATTCGGGCAAGGGTGGGGCCAGAGGAGGCTGGGCAGGGAGAGGGCAAGGGAGGGAGTGAACTAGTGACTCTTGTTCTTGAAAGACTGTACCTGGGTGGTGGGTAGTGGGATGAGTGCCTTGGTAACAGATGGGAAGGTGGTAGGTACCAGGAAGCAGTGATTGGGGCTGGGGGGAGTGTCCGGGTACAGTGACGGGGGATGAGTGCTTGGGTAGCAGAGATGGGAGGCATGGTGGATATTAGGATGGCAGTGATGGAAGTCAGAATCCAGGAAGAGTGGTTAAATACTCGGGAAAGATGGAGGGAGTGTGGTGAGTACGGTTAGCAGTTGGGGTGGATGTGACGGGGCAGCAACGGGCAGAGGGAAGAGCCCGGAGTGGCAGTGATGGAGAGGGTGGGTTACACACCTGGGTGGCAGTGCAGGGCCTGTGAGTGCTCACAGCGGCTCCCGGTGAAGCCAGCCGGGCACACACACACATAGCTGCTGCTCTCCGAGTCCTGGCACTGGCCCCCGTTCTGCAAAGCAGCCCCCGGAAGTCAGACCGAGAACACTCTGGCCCTTCCCCACTCCCCACCAGGGCCGGCCATGGCTGAGGACAGCGGCCTGGGAGGCCAGGAGGAGTGTGCGGTGTGGGGTTACCTGGCAGGGCCGGTCCCGACAGGTGGGGCAGTGGGAGATGCCGTGCGCCGTAAGGTTGAGGTCATGGAAGACGATCTCCTCACCCTGGATGCGCAGCTCCCGGACACAGCCTGGGGGGTGGGCAGGCAGGATGAGCCAAGTCAGGGGTGCTGGGAGGCCTGCCCAGCTCCAACCCACGCCCTGCAGTGCCCTCCCAGGTGCTCTGCCAGCCAGGTGAGGTCTGGCCAGGGCTGAAGGTGGGGAGGGGGTTCACCTATGAAGCCGCTGCTCAGCCCTGCCTTGGGGATGGCGCCATAGTCGGGGTAGCCACCCAGGTAGAGCTCCTCATTCAGGTCCAGACCCTGGAACTTGCCCTGGACAGGGGTAAGTCAGGAATGGCAGAGGCTGAGTGGAGGTGGGGAGGGGCTAGGAATAGAGGAACGGGGCTGGGTCTCACCTGGGAGGTGCCATTGACCGGGGCCAGGCTGCCCACGATCAGGGAGCCCTGCGTGAGGCTGCGCAGCAGGGTCACGGTGTGGAACTGGCCCAGTGCTAGCGGTGCGGGGTGACGGATGGTGGCCATGCCCGAGCCTGCATCAAACCTGCTCCATGGGGTGGGAGGGAGGGCCAGGGCAGGAGAGAGCGGATATGGAGTTTGTAGGAAGGGCTGGGCAGGGAGCCCAGCCTGGGCAAAGGGGTCGACGCCATTCCCTGCCATCCTGCTCCAGTTCCTGTCCCTGCCTTGTGCTCTCGTCCCATCACCACCCCCAGCTCACCCTATCCCTGCCCCTCCCCAGGGGTTCTTCTCCGACACTCTT
>NW_006786690.1:5266882-5294176 GCF_000442215.2 Lipotes vexillifer | reverse complement strand
TTTCCCTGGGAGCTTATTCAGAGCAGCCCCCGGGGCTCCAAGTGCCCCTGGCTCTAGGCCCTACAGCCTAGCGCCTGGCCTCACTGTTCTTCTGAGCACTCCTCCCTCTGAGATGACCTTGTTTCTTTCCTTCTTTGTTTGTGGCTGGTCTTCCCCAACTAGAATATACATTCCCACAAGGGCCAGAACTTGATTTGTTTTGTTTGTATCAGTGCCTGGTACATAGTAGATATTCAGCAAAAAACTGTTGAATGAATAACTGAATGAATGAATTCTGGCCTGCAGCAGTCCCACCCTGGAAGGACACACTCAGCATTGCTGAGTATTTCTGCCGCAACTGTGTGCAAGTCTGAGGCTGCTTTCTCCGCCACCCGGCTGGCGCACTGTGCTGACCCCGTTACCGAGGGTAACGGCCACATCTCCTCCTTCTTTCAGAACCTCCATCGTACAACTCAGCCCCGGGTGGTGTGTGCCTGATGAAAAGTCCTGCAATCTAGTCCCCCAGCCCCTCTTCCCCTGTAAACCGGGAGGGCGAGGGTCTCACCGGAACTCGGGCCTCCCCCCCACAAGGCCGAAGGAGATGAAGTCGGGCTGCCTGTTGGCCAGGTTGGTGGGGCTCCCTGGGATCCGCTTCTGCCCGTTGTACAGCAGCATCCCTGGGCGGGCATAGCTGTGTTAGGGCCTCCCGTCCAGCCACGGGCTCCCTGTCTGCCCAGCCCCGGAACGAATGGCCCAAGCTTGTGAGCCTTTCCCCTCGCTAACTGCTGTCCCTCCCTCCAGCACTCCCCACACAGCCAGGGCGTCTCACTCTCAGGATGGGGCCCTAAATAGAAGGGCCTTGCTGAGAGCTCCCAGAAAGAAGCTGAATTTGCTTCACTTACACTGTAGGGTCTACCTGAAGGAAGAGAGGGAGGCAGAGACTCACCCGAGTAGAGAAGGAGGCCTGGACAGTGAAAGTCAGGAGACAGATGAGAGAGAGAGAGAGAGAGAGAGAGAGAGGAGGGAAGGGTGAGAGATGGGGAAAAGGAGGAAGGAGCAGAGACAGGAGTAGGGAGATGGGACAGAAGGACTGGGGGTTGCTGCACCAGTGGCAGAGGGACCGGGGGAGGCTTGGGTGCAGGTATCACAGAGGAGGGAATGGAGAGGAGGAGGCATGAGCCAGAGGGGGAGGCCCGGCCGGCCTGGAGCCCCCCGGGGCAGGGAAGCCTGAGGACTGGGGGCTGCCAGGGCTCATACCCTGATGGCGGTGACTTTGGAGATCCCCAGCCCCGGGCCCCCCAGTCAGCTCCTCCCCTGCTCACCATCGGCTGAGTCGGGCCGGAAGGTGATCTTGATCTCAAACTTCCTGTAGGCATCCTTGATGGTGGGCAGCGGCAGGAAAGAGGGGGGGGGCTGGGTGAAGGACGGCGCCACCCGCTCTGAGGGCAGAAAGCACAGTTCAAGACGCCACCCACAAGGCGGCGGGCAGGGTGCCACCCATCCCGGGGTGTGTGGTCTCACCTGGCACCTGCAGACGGGCAAAGGCCTTGACCTTGCCCTGGCGGTTGGTGGCGGTGCAGACATAGGTGCCTGCGTCCTGGGGCTGCACCGAGGGCAGCAGCAGCATGTTGTTCTCCAGGCGGCTGTCGGGCGGCAGGTTCCCATCCAGCTGCAAACACACTGGCACTCTGAACCCTGGCCTTGGCCCACACCTCCACGGGGCCTGTCTCCCATCCCTGCCTGGGGCCCACCCTCAGACATGGAGCGCATACTCTGGGCCAAGCCTGGGCCAGCTCCTGGGGGCACCAAGATGGTGAAGACCTGGTCCCTGCCCCTCAGGCACGCCTGCTGGTTTCCTGCCTAGCATTTACCTTGCTCCAGGTGATGTCAGGAGTGGGGTAGCCAGAGGCCATGCAGGGGAAGACAGCTGAAGAACCAGTGGGCACACGGACCTCTGGGGGCGTTGAGATCTGTGGCAAGGCTGAGAGGGGAGGAGGAGACACAGGCCATCAACCTGATGACACCAACCGTTTGTGAGCCCAGCCTGTATCCTGACTCATTTAATCCTCATGCCATCCCTGGAAGGGAGGCACTGTGTCCCCATTTCACAGATGAGGAAACTGGGGCCGTTCACTCCTGGTTGCACAGGTGGAGCCAGGCAGAGCCAGGGCTCAGGGACGGGTGCAACTGACTCCACAGGCCGAGGCTCTTCAACACACGCGGGTGGAAAATTGCGCAGCCCTCTGGGGACCTGAAAAGGGGGTACTAGGGCAGTGTGGGTAAGTTTGGGGCAAGTCGTAGGGCTTGGGGTGAAAAAGAATAGCCTTGGAAGAACACGCAGATTGTGTCTGCCTGGCACCATCCACTGTCCATGTTTTTCTGTGTTTCACGTCTGTTTTGTGTTTGTGCTGTCTCTGCCATCAGACTGAGCTGTAGGTCTTCCTCGTCAGAGCAGGAGCTCCAGCAGGTGAAGACTACTTATCTGATTTCCTCTTGATGCCCCATGGCATATCTTTTCCCTGCAAGTTCCAGCTGCCCCAGAGGAACACTCACTGCTATCCCCTGCTGCACCTGCTTGTTATGAAACCTGCTCCCTAAATACACCAAATTGAAAATCCCCAAGAGAGCAGGAAGGAGGAGGAGCGCAGGTCAGGCAGGAGATGGCGTGAGAGCAGCCCCTGCACGCTCCCCGGCCCTGCAGAGCTCCCTGCCAGCCTTCACCTTGCACGAGTAGCAGCACGTGGGACTGGGTGGTGCCTGCGGCGTTGGTGGCGGTACAGCGGTACTGTCCTGCGTCAGCCAGCTCCACGTGGGCGATCCTGACGATGCCTCCGCTCTGCACGATGCCAGGCCGCAGGCGCCCTCCAACTTTGCTCCATGTCACCTGAGGCTTGGGGTCACCCAGGGCCAGGCACTCAAACTCCACGGCGTGGCCGACCACCACGGTCTGCACGGAGGTCCGGATGTTGATGAGCACAGAGGGCAGAGCTGGGGGAGGATGGGGCAGAACAGAGTGAGGCCAGCCTGCTGCAGGCCTGGGCTCAGAGAGGCCACAGACTGCCCCAGAAAAGGTGAGCACTGGAGCCCGAGGCATTCAGCATTTCATTCGCTTTTTCGTGCATCCACTCATTAGCACGCTCACTTGTTCACTCTTTGTTCATTCGTTTTACTCACTTGTGCATCCGCAGTCATTTTCATTGGTTTGTCTGAGCACTCCGCCCATCTCCCTTCTTCCCCCCTCCCTTGCAATATTTGTCAAGCCCCCTCACTCTGTGCTAGACGAAAGCAAGATACAATCGAATAATTCTCTTTATTTGTACACATTTACGGAGTTTCTTGGGGAATATGGTCCCTGTGCACTCCACCTCTGTCCCCTGCTCTTAGCAGAAGCCTGAAGCCACCGTCCTACCTTGGACAACAAGCTGGGCACTGGCCTGGGCCTGTCCCCATGGTCCATGGGCCTGGCAAACATACGTCCCTTGGCAGCTCTGGTCCAAGTTCTGGATTCTGTAAAGAAAAAAATAATAAGACATCAGTGAATAAAAACAATTGGTGAGAATACTTTGCAGTTGTGTGGGAGCTAAAAGTCGTCAAGTATCAGCACACGATGTAAACTTCTAGTCTCCCCAAAACCATGGGAGGTAGGTAGGAAGTCAGGGTGAGTATCACCACACCCATTTTATTTTATTTAATTTAATTAATTAATTTATTTATTTTAACATCTTTATTGGGGTATAATTGCTTTACAATGGTGTGTTAGTTTCTGCTTTATAACAGAGTGAATCAGTTATACATATACATATGTTCCCATATCTCTTCCCTCTTTGTCTCCCTCCCTCCCACCCTCCCTATCCCACCCCTCCAGGCAGCCACAAAGAACCGAGCCGGTTTCCCTGTGCCATGCGGCTGCTTCCCACTGGCTACCTACCTTACGTTTGTTAGTATATATATGTCCATGTCTCTCTCTCGCCCTATCACACCTCACCCTTCCCCCTCCCCATATCCTCAAGTCTGTTCTCCAGTAGTCTGTGTCTTTATTCCCGTTTTACCCCTAGGTTCTCCATAACATTTTTTTCCCTTAAACTCCATATATATGTGTTAGCATACGATATTTGTCCCTCTCTTTCTGACTTACTTCACTCTGTATGACAGACTCTAGGTCCATCCACCTCATTACAAATAGCTCAATTTCGTTTCTTTTTTTATGGCTGAGTAATATTCCATTGTATATATGTGCCACATCTTCTTTATCCATTCATCCGACGACGGGCACTTAGGTTGTTTCCATCTCCGGGCTATTGTAAATAGAGCTGCAATGAACATTTTGGTACATGACTCTTTCTGAATTCTGGTTTCCTCAGGGTATATACCTAGTAGTGGGATTGCTGGGTCATATGGTAGTTCTATTTGTAGTTTTTTAAGGAACCTCCATACTGTTCTCCATAGTGGCTGAACCAATTCACATTCCCACCAGCAGTGCAAGAGTGTTCCCTTTTCTCCACACCCTCTCCAGCATTTATTGTTTCTAGATTTTTTGATGATGGCCATTCTGACTGGTGTGAGATGATATCTCATTGTAGTTTTGATTTGCATTTCTCTAATGATTAATGATGTTGAGCATTCTTTCATGTGTTTGTTGGCAGTCTGTATATCTTCTTTGGAGAAATGTCTATTTAGGTCTTCTGCCCATTTTTGGATTGGGTTGTTTATTTTTTTGTTATTGAGCTGCATGAGCTGCCTGTAAATTTTAGAGATTAATCCTTTGTCAGTTGATTCATTTGCAAATATTTTCTCCCATTCTGAGGGCTGTCTTTTGGTCTTGTTTATGGTTTCCTTTGCTGTGCAAAAGCTTTGAAGTTTCATTAGGTCCCATTTGTTTATTTTTGTTTTTATCTCCATTACTCTAGGAGATGGGTCAAGAAGGATCTTGCTGTGATTTATGTCATAGAGTGTTCTGCCTATGTTTTCCTCTAAGAGTTTGATAGTTTCTGGCCTTACATTTAGGTCTTTAATCCATTTTGAGCTTATTTTTGTGTATGGTGTTAGGGAGTGATCTAATCTCATACTTTTACATGTACCTGTCCAGTTTTCCCAGCACCACTTATTGAAGGGGCTGTCCTTTCTCCACTGTATATTCCTGCCACCTTTATCAAAGATAAGGTGACCATATGTGCATGGGTTTATCTCTGGGCTTTCTATCCTATTCCATTGATCTATCTTTCTGTTTTTGTGCCAGTACCATACTGTCTTGATTACTGTAGCTTTGTAGTATAGTCTGAAGTCAGGCAGCCTGATTCCTCCAGCTCCATTTTTTGTTCTCAAGATTGCTTTGGCTATTCGGGGTCTTTTGTGTTTCCATACAAATTGTGAAATTTTTTGTTCTAGTTCTGTGAAAAATGCCAGTGGTAGTTTGATAGGGATTGCATTGAATCTATAGATTGCTTTGGGGAGTAGAGTCATTTTCACAATGTTGATTCTTCCAATCCAAGAACATGGTATATCTCTCCATCTGTTTGTATCATCTTTAATTTCTTTCATCAGTGTCTTATAATTTTCTGCATACAGGTCTTTTGTCTCCTTAGGTAGGTTTATTCCTAGATATTTTATTCTTTTTGTTGCAATGGTAAATGGGAGTGTTTTCTTGATTTCACTTTCAGATTTTTCATCGTTAGTATATAGGAATGCCAGAGATTTCTGTGCATTAATTTTGTATCCTGCTACTTTACCAAATTCATTGATTAGCTCTAGTAGTTTTCTGGTAGCATCTTTAGGATTCTCTATGTATAGTATCATGTCATCTGCAAACAGTGACAGCTTTACTTCTTCTTTTCCGATTTGGATTCCTTTTATTTCCTTTTCTTCTCTGATTGCTGTGGCTAAAACTTCCAAAACTATGTTGAATAAGAGTGGTGAGAGTGGGCAACCTTGTCTTGTTCCTGACCTTAGTGGAAATGCTTTCAGTTTTTCGCCATTGAGGATGATGTTGGCTGTGGGCTTGTCATATACGGCCTTTATTATATTGAGGAAAGTTCCCTCTACACCTACTTTCTGCAGGGTTTTTATCATAAATGGGTGTTGAATTTTGTCAAAAGCTTTCTCTGCATCTATTGAGATGATCATATGGTTTTTCTCCTTCAATTTGTTAATATGGTTAATCACATTGATAGATTTGCGTATATTGAAGAATCCTTGCATTCCTGGAATAAACCCCACTTGATCATGGTGTATGATCCTTTTAATGTGCTGTTGGATTCTGTTTGCTAGTATTTTGTTGAGGATTTTTGCATCTATGTTCATCAGTGATATTGGCCTGTAGTTTTCTTTCTTTGTGACATCCTTGTCTGGTTTTGGTATCAAGGTGATGGTGGCCTCGTAGAATGAGTTTGGGAGTGTTCCTCCCTCTGCTATATTTTGGAAGAGTTTGAGAAGAATAGGTGTTAGCTCTTCTCTAAATGTTTGATAGAATTCGCCTGTGAAGCCATCTGGTCCTGGGCTTTTGTTTGTTGGAAGATTTTTAATCACAGTTTCAATTTCAGTGTTTGTGATTGGTCTGTTCATATTTTCTATTTCTTCCTGATTCAGTCTTGGCAGTTTGTGCATTTCTAAGAATTTGTCCATTTCTTCCAGATTGTCCATTTTATTGGCATAGAGTTGCTTGTAGTAATCCCTCATGATTTTTTTTATTTCTGCAGTGTCAGTTGTTACTTCTCCTTTTTCATTTCTGATTCTATTGATTTGAGTCTTCTCCCTTTTTTTCTTGATGAGTCTGGCTAATGGTTTATCTATTTTGTTTATCTTCTCAAAGAACCAGCTTTTAGTTTTATTGATCTTTGCTATTGTTTCCTTCATTTCTTTTTCATTTATTTCTGATCTGATTTTTATGATTTCTTTCCTTCTGCTAACTCTGGGGTTTTTTTGTTCTTCTTTCTCTAATTGCTTGAGGTGCAAGGTTAGGTTGTTTATTCGAGATGTTTCCTGCTTCTTAAGGTGGGCTTGTATTGCTATAAACTTCCCTCTTAGAACTGCTTTTGCTGCATCCCATAGGTTTTGGGTCGTTGTATCTCCATTGTCATTTGTTTCTAGGTATTTTTTAATTTCCTCTTTGATTTCTTCAGTGATCACTTCATTATTAAGTAGTGTATTGTTTAGCCTCCATGTGTTTGTATTTTTTACAGATCTTTTCCTATAATTGATATCTAGTCTCATGGCGTTGTGGTCGGAAAAGATACTTGATACAATATCAATTTTCTTACCACACCCATTTTAGACTAAGACCTTGTGGTCTAGAGTTCCAGATCACACAGTTATCAAGTAGCAGAGCTGAGATCTGGGTCACATGTATATACCTGGCCTCAGAGCTTGTTCCATGGGCCACTGATTACTGAAGGCCTTCCACGTGCTAAGCACTGTGTTAAGTGCTTTAGGTTATCTCATTCTGGTCTCATATAACCCACTGTACAGCTGAGAACACTGAGGCTCAGGGAGGTGAAGTGACTTGCCCAAGGCCATTGTTTTATGCTAAGCCCAGTAGGATAGGTATTCTAACAGCCCCACTGGGTGCCTTGGGCTGGGATGCCCAAGTTCAGTCCTGCCCCTGCCCCCACTCACCGGAGTACCCCATCATGTATGCTGTGGCCGGGAGGCAGCTGACCCCCTTCTTTGATCCAGCGGAGTTGAGTGCCCAGTTCACTGGGCACGACACAGTGGAACTCGACGCTGGCCCCTATGCTCTTGGTCTCCAGCTGAGGCGTGACCTGAACGGTGCGCGCGGATCCTGCTGGGATGGGGGTGGCGGGGAGAGAGCCGGAGGGGCCTGTGGGGACAGGTAAGAGGTTGTGCGTGTGTGCGTGTGTGTGCGTGCGTGCGTGTGTGTGTGTGTGTGTGTGTGTATGTGTGATATCTCCAATGCCCCTCCAGGACCCAGGAAACCCCCATCCTAACATTCAGGGGACATTCTCCTGTTTGCCTCTCTGACCAGGGAAAAAAGACCTTTCATTGGCAGATTCATTCATCTGCTCACTCGTGCAGTCATTCAATCAACACAAATAAGAGCCTGTGGAGTACTGGGCTGTGCTTCCAGAAGCTCCTGGCCTTCGGGAGGGGAGGGCAGCCCAAGGCGAGAGCGGGAGGGGTCGGCCTTGGAAAGATTCAGACACCTGAAGGAAGGAGAGCAAACACTATTCTGGCTCTAGTCTAAAATAGGAGAGGGACTTCCCTGGTGGTGCAGTGGTTAAGAATCCGCCTGCCAAAGCAGGGGACACGGGTTCAGGCCCTGGTCCTGGAAGATCCCACATGCCATGGAGCAACTAAGCCCGTGCGCCACAACTACTGAGCCCCCGTGCCACAACTACTGAAGCCCACGCACCTAGAGCCCGTGCTCTGCAACAAGAGAGGCCACCACAAAGAGAAGCCTGCGCACCATAATGAAGAGTAGCCCCCACTAGCCGCAACTAGAGAAAGCCCGTGTGCAGCAACGAAGACCCAACGCAGCCATAAATAAATAAATAAATAAATAAATAAATAAATAATTTTAAAATAGAAGGATCCCAGGTGAAGGCACCTAATGTCCGGGTGCAGGGGACATAAGAGAGGGTGGGTCAGATGCATACTATCACCATTTACCAAGTGCCTACTAGGTGCCACAGGCTCTACATATGTGTCCGTTTCTAAGTCAGTCTATGTGCTGGCATTGTCCTCTCTACTTTACAGGATGAAGACGGTGAGGCTTGAGGTTCGCTGACTTGGCCAAGTTCACACAACTATCAAGTGATCGGGCTGTGCACTGAACCCAGGACCTGGGCTCACTTCAGTCCAGGCTCTTGAGGAGACCACGGAGATGTGGGATTCTCTGGAGATCCACGGAAACCCTGGGTATCCGGGGGTGGGTGCTGCCCTATCACACATTCATTGTTGTCACCGTCCAGCATTTATGCAGCCCATTCTGGGTGCTGTGGTGGAGAAACCCGGGGCTGCTGAGATAACTGGGTCCAGGCCCTGCCCTGAGCATCCTCCGTCTGGCAGGCGAGGCAGGCTGGGGTACTCATGTAAACAAAGCCTCTGGCAGTATGAGGTCAATGCCAAGGGAGGGATGCAGCAGTGAGAGCTAGAGTTGCTGAGAACACAGTGACCGGGGTCTTCCTGGGGGAAAAGAAGGCGTTCCAGCTAGGGTAGTGGGGGGGGGTTGTCTTCGTGCCCCAGGTGGGGGTCCCCCGGCACCAGCTGAGGGGTAAGTGAAAGGCTCGGACAAGCACCTGGAGGAAAGCTGACCCCCTTCTACCCAGCCTGAGCTGGGGCTGCTCACCTCGGACCAGCACCTGGGCGAAGGCCTCAGCTGAGCCCACCTTGTTGGTGACCCGGCAGCGGTAGCGGCCTGAGTCCGCAGGGGCCGCAGGCTCAAGGAGCAGCATCTCATTCCTGGTGGTCGCCCTCCCAGGGAGGCTGCCGCCCACACGGCTCCACTGGAAGGTGAGTGGGGGCGTCCCATGAGCCAGGCACTGGAGCTGCACCGTCTCCCCTGCCTGCACCGAGGCGTGCTCCGGGACTGTGGTGGCATACGGCGGGCCTGGGGTTGGAGACATAGAGGTCAGGGCGACGGAGAGCAGAGGTCAGGATGGGAGCAGGTGCTGGGCCCTGGCGACTTGCCAAAGGACTAGGGAAGCTGAACGGGGAGCCCAGAGGACTGGGGATGAGGGAAGCCAAGGTCCCAGGAGGGGGACGTGGGTTTTAGGTTAGGGCAGGCTCCGGGGCCTGAGGTGCATGTGACCCTCCAGGTACGTTTCCTGGAGTTCTGTCCAGGGTGTGGCCTGGTTGGGGGGCTCAGACCTCCATGCAGTGTGGAGAGGATATCCCGAGGAGGGTGGACGAGGGCCTTACTCTCTACATGCAGGGCGATGGTGGCCTCAGCATGCCCGGCAGGGCTAGTGGCATTGCAGATGTACTGGCCCGAGTCCTGCTGGGCTACCCGTGGGATGATTAGTGTGTCACCTTCCAGCTGGTGCTGCCACGGCAGCGGAGAGCGCAGCTTGGACCAGTGGATGGTGGGCGTGGGGCTGCCTGTGGAGTGGAGTGGCAGAGGTTGGTGGGCTGCCCCAGGACTGGCTGGGGGTGGGATGGCCAGGAAGGGAACTGGGTCAGCTTGCTCCTTCATGGGGGCCACAAAGTGGGCACCTCAGCCATCACTGGGAGATGGCCAGCAGCAAAGCCCCCTTCCTGAGCATGACATCCTCCTCAGGTCTCTCGTGTCTAAATTCAGGCCCCAGGGCCCGCTGCTCTGCCTGCCCTGTGTGCCAGCCCCCGTCCGCACCTGTGGCCGAGCAGCGCAGGGTGGCCGCGCGTCCAGCTTCCACAGTCAGCTCGGCTTCCTCTACCTGGACCTGGGGGGCCCCTGGGGCCACAGTGCCCGTGTCTATAATTACTTCCACTCGCTTCTGCGCTGTGCCCAGTGCATTCTGAGCGAGGCAGACGTAGACGCCTGCATCTGATGGTTTAGCTGACGAAATCTGGAAGAGGCAAGGATGTCGGTCATCGGGCCACTGAGGGGGGACCTTAGCATCAGCCCTCTGGCTTGGTTTCACCTCTTTCTTCTACCCGTCCCTTTGTTTTTAGCTTTCCTATCTGACTGGCTGCTTGAGGGCTCACACTCAAGATATCCCATTAGTCTATCCATCCACACATCCACCCCCCCATCTACCCGTCCATGCATCCATCATCCATCCATCCATCCATACATCTACCCACCTATCCACTCATCCACCCATTTACCCATCCACCCATCCATCCATCTACCCATCCATCCACCTACCCACCCAACCACCCATCTTTCTACCCATTCCTCCTTCCACCTTCCTTCTTTCTTCCTGACCGTCTTCCAATTTAGCCATCATCCACCTATCCCATCCCTCCCTTTCTTCACCAATTCATCACCCATCTGTCCATCCACCACTCTCTCCTCCAGGCAACTGCTCAAGAACGGGCCCTGACTGGGCCTCAGATCCAGAGATGAGACCCCCCCTGACATCACCTGCAGCACCGTGTGGCTGTCCACGAGCCCAGGTGCCCGCTGCTCCAAGTTGGTGGGGGCACCGATCCGGGTCCAGCGAGCAGAAGGGCGGGGCTCCCCAGCACTGACACACTCCAGGGTGATGGCCTTTCCCACTTTCACCCGCACGGGGCTCTCAG
Organism: Lipotes vexillifer; assembly: GCF_000442215.2. Taxonomy (NCBI): domain Eukaryota; kingdom Metazoa; phylum Chordata; class Mammalia; order Artiodactyla; family Lipotidae; genus Lipotes; species Lipotes vexillifer. The sequence continues at coordinate 5,283,019 of NW_006786690.1, read as the reverse complement.
GGAGCACAGACACTGTAGGGGGCCCTGCCCAGAGGAATGACACCACTGATACACAGGCAGGGCTCTGCTGGTCATGTGCACTGTCACAGCCCCCTTACCAGTAACTTCCAGTGGGCACTAGTCTCCCCACTGCACCCATGTAGAGACCGAGGCTCAGAGAGGGAGAATGCCCAAGAGGGAGGCAGTGGCAGAGGCTGGACTTAAGCCTGGAGGTTCTGAGCTTGGAGTCAGGGCTGGAAAGATGAAGTCAGAGCCCACGGGGTTGAAGGTCCTCACCGTGCACGCTGAGGTTCACGACACTCTGGGCCACACCATAGGCGTTGGAGGCCACGCAGCGGTAGGCACCGTGGTTGCTGGGCCGGGTGCCCACGATGGTGATGATGGAGCCGTTGGGGCTGATGTGGACATTGTCTGCAGGGTTGGCATCAAGGAGGGTGTGGTCAGTGAGGGTGTCCTCCTGCCTTGGCGCTGCCAGTAGGCACACCAGTGCCCCATGGCCCTGACCCCTCCAGTCTGGGTGTATCCAGCTCACAGGGTCACAGATGGTTGATAAACAAGTCCTTGGAGACTCCTGGGTCCAGCCCTCTCACCATCCAGATAGGGACACCAAGTCCCCAGAGGGGAAGGGCTTTACCCGGGGTCACACAGAAAGTTTGGTGCCATGGTCGGCTCTGCCCAGCCGCCAGTGGTGAGCCTCGTGCATTCACACCTGCCTCCGGCCCCCCACCCCGCCAGCTCACCCTCCAGCTCCTGGTTCCGAGTCTTCCACTCAAGGCTGATGGGGGCTGCCCCATCATGGATGAGGCACTTGAAGCTGGCATCTTGGCCCTGCCGCACGGTGCTACTGGGCGGGTCGATAGAGATGACAGGGCTCCTAAGGCCTGGGGGAGGACGGAGGCAGAGGGCTGCGCTCAGCAGGGCTGGGTGGGCTCCCCCGCCTCCCCTCCCCGCTCCTCGGCCCCAGTGTCTCCCCGCCTCCCCCTGCCCGTGGCGTCTCCCTCACTCACGGTAGGAGGACCCTGCACTGGGCGGGACAGTGACCGTGAAGGAGGCCTCGTGCTCAGGGCCCGAGCTGCCAACCACACGGCACACGTATTCTCCGGAGTCGGCCTGGGAGACGTGGTGGAGCCGCAACCGGGAGCCGTGGGTCTGTCGGAGTGAGGAGAGGGTGGCCATCGTGCCAGAGCACTTGGGACAGGGCAAGTCCCCAAGCCCGGCTGTGCCAGTGCCCAAGAGTTCTCAGGAGCTCAGGGCTCCAGCTGGTGGAGATGAGGAAGCTTCATTCACAGAATCCTACAAGTCCACTCCATCCCCTTTTCAGAGGAGGAAAGTGCTGCAGGAAATGATTCAGCAGCACAGCCAGGAGAAAAACCCAGGTCTCTCAATCCCCAGGCTGCTGAACTCCTCCCCGCGAAGCATTTTATCCCCTGGGGTCCCCAAGCACGCCAGGGTCTGTGTGAAGAAGGCTGGGGATGCAAAGGTAACTGCAGGTCAAAACTTGCCTGCCCTGAATTCTCCCACCCCTGGCCCCTGTACCTGGTGCCGGGCGGGGAGGCTGCCCCCACGCTTATACCACGTGACCTGGGCATGTGCCTGCCCGGGTACCACACAGTTCAGGTCCAGGGTTTGTCCTTCGGCCACATGGGAGGAGGAGGCCTCGATGTAGACGGGCTGGGCCAGTCCTGGGGCTGTGGGCACAATGTGTGGGTGAGAAGGGGGCGGCCCCGGGGGTGCAGGCAGAGATCTAAGGCGGTGGCACCGAGTGCCAGCTGGCCCTCCTGGAGGTGCAGTGGCTTGAGAGTGACTGACACGGCTGAGCACCATTGACCTAAGAAGGGTCTCTGTTCCCTGGGGGCCGAGATGCCCCAGTGAGACCTTGGTTCCCAGTGGTTGGGGGAGGGGCTGGAGGACCTTCCTGGAGCCGAGGGCTAGAGCCCTGCTGGATAGCAGGGGAAGCAAGGCCAGGCAGGGGCCCCCAAGCCTGTGCCCAGAACTGCCCGCCGCTCCTGTCACTCACCAGGAATGGGGCCTGGGCTGGAGGCCTCAATTGTGACCAGGACAGAAGCCTCCAGAGTGCCTGAGCTGCTGGCCACTCGACAGGAGTACTCGCCAGAGTCGGCAGGGGACACCTGGTTCAGCCTCAGCAGGGGGCCGTGGACCTGGCCAGGGTGGGGCGAGAGTGGGGAGAGTGAGCCGGGGGGGCTGGTGGCCAAGGCCGTCAGACGCCCCAGCCCTCTCATACCTGTACCCCAGGACTGTCATGTACCATTGCGGGCGCTGCCTCCTGCCAAATGTGACCCCCTTTGACATTAGACGTTGTGGGGTATGTTTACTATTATGCTTTTCCTGGCAGGAGAAAGTCCAGTGTCTTGAGTAAGAGGTGTCCTTTTCTAATGTGCACCAAGGTGCTGGGCAGCCAGTGACGGCCCTACCATGCCCAGCCTGTTCCTGAACTCCTGAGTCCCAGTGATCTCCTGTTGCCATTTTCCTGAAGCCCCGGATGTTGGGGCCACCTTCCCTCCCAGGCAGGGGACGGGGTGGGGTGGGAATGCCCACATCCTGCTTTCTCCAGGCTCCATACCTGGTGCCGGGCGGGAAGGCTGCCCCCGCGCCTGTGCCATGTGACCTGGGCATGGGCCTGGCCAGGCACCACGCATTTCAGATCCAGGGTCTGCCCTTCGGCCACGTGGGAGGAGGACGTCTCGATGAGGATGGGTGGGGCTCCGCCCGGGGCTGGGGCACAGGAAGAAGTCAGTGAGCTGGGACTCCCTGTGTCCTCAGCCCTTGCCCCTGGGTGCCCAGATGGTCAGGCCAGAGGCCACAGGGAGACGGCCTTGATACCCCCCTTCCCATTCCCCTGAAGCCTGGAGCAGCTGGGCTAACCTGGCGCCTCATTCTCCCAGCCCAGCCCCAGACAATGGTCCCACCATCTCCTGTGCTCCCGGCACCACTGGCGGCCAGGGCTCAGGGCCAGGCAGCTCCACACAGATCACTAACGTTTCCCAGACTTCAGTAGTATGGGGCTAAGAACCCAGACTCTGGGACCAGACTGCCTGGGTTCAAAACCCAGCCCTGCCATTTATTAGTTGTGTGACCTTGGGAAAGCTATTTCACCTCTCCATGCCTCAGTTTCCCCAACTGTAAAACAGAGAGAACAATCATACCTACTTGAAAGGGTTATTGTGACGGTGAAATGAGTTAATATGTGTAAAAATACCAGGGCCCAGCACCTGGTAAGTGCATATCACGTTCATTACTTAGCAATTCAGGTACTATTATCATGATGTCTGCTACGTCCATGTGCTCCCTGTGCTATTAATTCCTTTACACTTTCAATTGATTCACTTAAGAAAACCCTTAAACACACAGCCCCATCATAGGCAATGATTTCCATGCAATCATGACAGGTTTGACGTTTTTTCCCTAACATTATTACTATTAATATAAAAAAATATTTAATCAGGGCACCACCTAAAATCACCCTCTCAGATCCCAGATTCCAGCCTTTAAGGAACTCGTGTAATTGCTGCAAGAGCTCTACTAGCCCCACTTTACAGATGAGGAAAGTGACACACCAAGAGGAATCCCTCATGTAACATTACAGAGTGTGGACAGAGGAGCCGGGACTCAAGCCCACACAAGCCAGACTCCAAAGCCCGTGCTCTCGGGCCCTAGGGATGAAGCCCACTTGATCTGGCTCTCGAGCCCTCCTTTCTTCCCTCCTCCTGCCTCCCAGCCCCGCTGTAGGGATCCTTACCAGGGACGAGAACAGTGCCAGAGCCAGAAGCCTCGATGGTGACCAGGACTGAGGTCTCCAGGGGGCCAGAGCTGCTCACCACGCGGCACACGTACTCGCCCGAGTCAGCCGGGGATACCTGGTGCAGCCGCAGCCGTGAGCCGTGGGCCTGAGCAGGGACAGGACGGGAGAGGGCCAGAATGAGATGGCACTTGGAATCCTTGAAGGCTGGGGCCAGGGTCCAACCTCTGACGCAGGCAGGCACTGCACCCCACAGGGGATCCCAGGCCCTCCTTCCCGGGCAGAGCTTGGGGGACAGGCCCCTAGCCAGGGCCCGCACATCCAGCAGCCCTCCCACTATGTCCTGCCCCCAACTCCCATACCTGGTGGTGAGTGGGGAGGCTGCCCCCGCGCTTGTACCACGTGACCTGGGCGTGGGCCTGTCCAGGGACCACGCAGTTCAGATCCAGGGTCTGCCCTTCGGCCACGTGTGAAGATGACGACTCGATTCTGATGGGCGTGGCCCCGCCAGGGACTGGGCGCACAGAAAGAGGAAGTCGGGGCTTTGGTCATGGTCAGATTTGGGAACAACTGGGTTGGTGTGAGGCTCAACTGTAGAAGCCTCCACCCTCCCAAGGTAGTAAGAATAGCTAACACTTATTAAGCACTTACAGTATGCCAGGCACTGTTCTAAGTACTTTACGTGCATTAACTCACTTAGTCCTCACAAAATTCACATACTTTCTGCGATGATGGAAATGTTCTATTATCCGCACTGTTCAATGCAGTGGCAACCAGCTATGTGCGGTTACTGAGCACTTTGTTTTTGAAATGTGAGGATGTGAATTTAGAATTTTAACTAATTTTAATGACCATGCATGGCTAGTGGCCACTGTATCGGACAGCTCTCTGAGGATGGAATGATCGACATCCCCACTTCACTGATGAGGGTACGGAAGCTGAGAGGGGAGAGTCACTCCCTCACGGTCCCTAGTGGTGCAGGCAGGATGTGAACCCCGGCATCCTTCTGCTGAGCCCTCGTCCTGGACCACCACCCTCGTCTGAGGGCTCTGACTACAGGGCCTTTCCTCCCCGGGAAACACTGGTACCTGCGTCTCCCAGTCCCTTCCTGGGTCTTCATCGGACTCACCAGAGGGGCTGCCGGTGCTGGGGGAGACTGAGACCACGATGGAGGCCTCCTGGGCATCGATGTTGTTGTTAGCCCGGCACACGTACTCGCCTGAATCCGCCACGGACATCTGGTGCAGCCGCAGACGGGAGCCGTGGGCCTAGGGGTGTGGATAAGGAAGGAGGGAGTCAAGGGGCTGAGGGGTCACCGGCTGGCTCAGGCCTCCTCCATCAGACTGGCTGAGGCTACCCTCTGTCTACCCAGGGCAGGAGGGAGGACTGCCAGCTAAAGCTTCGGGTTCTTTGCCCATGGGGGGCTGTCCCTGAAGTGCCCACCCCACTGCCAGGCTCTACTCTGTACCTGGTGTCGAGTGGGAAGGCTGCCCCCACGCTTGTACCACGTGATGGTGGCCTGGGGCTGCCCGGCGACCACGCAGTTCAGATCCAAGGTCTGCCCTTCAACCACCGTGGGGGACGAGGACTCGATCCTGATTGGTGGGGAGACACTGGGCACTGGGGACAGAGAGGAATGCACCACAGAGCCGGAGTCAGACAAGCGTGACGGTGCCAGGCACCTCGCTGCCTCCCCCACACCCGCTTGCCTAGACCCCCTGCCCTAGGAGTTCTCACTGTGGGAGGAGCCGCTGCCCTGGATGGTGACGATGAGCGAGGTCTCCTGGGAGCCGGCACCGTTGCTGACATGACACACGTACTCGCCCGAGTCCGCGGGCGTCACCTGGGGGATCCGCAGCCGGGAGCCCACGATCTGAGGGGGAGCAGGTGTCAGGGGGTGTGGGCAGCACCTCCATGTCTCAGGTGCTGCCGCTGCTGCTTCCCCCGGACTCTGGGAGCCTCACTGCCTTGTCTGGGGTAGCCTCCACCCTGGCCTCCTTCAGAACTCCCTCGGTGGCCTTCCCGAGGCTCTGGGCTGGGTGGACAGTGTCTCCAGCCTTTGGACTATTCTCACCCGTCACCCCTGCAGAAAGCCCATTGAGGCCCTCCCCGGTGACGCCTATCACAGCGCTGTCACATGGCATGTCTGCCTTGCCCTTTAGCCTGTGAGCTCCCTGAGGGCAGGCAGTGGTCTCATTCCATTTGAATCCTTAGTGCCAGGACCAGGACTTGACCTGGAGCAGGTTCTCAGGGAAATGGAGTGAGTGAGAGAAGGACAGGACCCAGCTGAGGTCAGTGGGACTTATCTCCACATCCTCAGCACTGGTCCAGGGCCTGTCCAGCAAGAACACTCAATGTTTGTTGAATGACTGAATGAGCACAGACGGGCTGTTGACAGCTCTTCCTGATTCCCGTCAGGGCCGGTGACCCCAGCTTTTGCCCTCCCTGCCTGCTGGTTCCATACCTGGTGCCGGCTGGGTAGGCTGCCTCCACGCTTATACCAGGTGATGGTGTGGGGGGCTTGACTGGCCACCAGGCAGTTGAGGTCCAGCGTATGTCCGTTGGCCAGGGAGGCTGAGGACGACTCAATGCGGACAGGGTACACCACACTCTGGGCTGGGAGGGTGAGATGCAAGGCAGGGTGTGGGAGCCACTGAGGGTGGAGGGGCCCTCCCAGCCCATTTGTAATGACCCCTGAGATACTCACAGCGGGAGGGGCCGAGGCGCTGCTGGATGGTGACGAGGACGGAGGCTTCCTGGGTGCCCGAGCTGCTGACCACGCGGCACACGTACTCCCCAGAGTCAGCTGGAGTCACCTGGGGCAGCCGCAGCCTCGAGCCATGTACCTGGGAGGGGAGGCAGGTTCACAGCCAGGCTCCCACCCCTTCCCTGGTACCCATCCCAGCCAGACCCGGCCAGATGGAGCTTTAGGGAAGCTCTTCCAGGGATAACCACCATTCATGACCCTTCAATTCCCTTGCCCGAGGGTTGGGACCGGGTCCAGTGGGAAGAAGTGGGGGACCGGCACTTGCCACCTATGGGGAAGGTGAGGTAGACAGTGTGAGCCCATTTGGCAGATGAGGACACTGAGGATCAGGGAAGTCAAAGGACTGGCCAGGCAAGGGGCAAATCAGTGTCCAAACTCAAAGCTCCTTACTCCATAGTCTCGAGGGTCCTTCAGGCCCCCCTTAGCACCCCACCTCCTACCTGGTGCCGGGCAGGGAGGCTGCTCCCGCGCTTGTGCCATGTGACCTGGGCGTGGGCCTGCCCAGAAACCAGGCAGTTCAGATCCAGGGTCTGCCCTTCAGCCACGTGTGAGGAGGACGACTCGATCCGGACAGGAGGGGTGACCCCCAGTGCTGGGGACAGAGGGCAGAGGGTCAATCCCCAGCTGGGAGGAGAGGGGGAAGGGAGGGTGTGAGTGAAGGTAGGGACTGCTGGTCTCTGGGGTCCTGCCACTGCTGGAGTGGGAAGCCTCCCCCCAGCACCACTCACCAGGCACAGAGTCTGCAGACTCAATGGTGACCAGGACGGAGGCTTCCAGGGGCACTGAGCCACCTACCACGCGGCACACATACTCGCCCGAGTCGGCTGGGGACACCTGGTAGAGTCTCAGCAGTGAGCCATGGGTCTGGCCAGAATGAAGGTGAGGTCAGAAGGGGCCCTCTTAGGACCCTCGCACCTATAACCTGCAGCCCTGCCTCACTCTGAGCCTGAGAACTGGCTTTTAGTTCTGTCCTGCTCAGGGGTGAAGCGGGTGTCTTGTCCCAGGAGTGAGGGGTGGCCCGGAGGAGCCATGGGGAACTGGGCAAACACTAATACCACACTCCATCAATTCTTACACACTTAAAAAAAAAAAAGGATGGAGAAGATAACCTGCATATTACTTTTATTTTATTTTTTATCATTATTATTTTGGCCATACTGTGTGGTCTGCGGGATCCCAGCTACCCAACCAGGGCCCGGGACCGAACCCGGGCCCTTGGCAGTGAAAGCATGGAGTCCTAACCACTGGACTGCAAGGGAATTCCCTAGACATACTTTTTAAAGTCTCTGAAATCAAGATGCATCTCACAGTGAATTACAATTACAAATAGCAGTTTGTTTGTTTTTTTCTCCTTAGAGGTACATAAAATAATGATGCACCTTACAATCAGTGGCATCCTAAATTCTATAAAATATAACAATAATAACAGCTAACGATGGTACTTCCCTGGTGGTCCAGTGATTAAGACTCTGCGCTCCCAATGCAGGGAGCCCGGGTTTGATCCCTGGTCAGGGAACTAGATCCTGCATGCCACAACTAAGATCCCGCATGCCGCAACTAAAGATCCTGCACACTGCGACTAAGACCCAGCGCAGCCAAGTGAATAAATAAATAAATATTAAAAAAAAATAGCTAATGATATGACAGTAGTAACAGCTCATAGCACTTTCTATGAGCCAGAGCGCTGAGCACTTTGCTTATAAATTAATTCATTTCATCCTTAAGATAATTCTGTGAGGGAGGCACTATTATTACCATTTTACAGATGCTGAAAGTATGGTACAGGGAGATTAAGTAATTTGCTGAAGGTCAGAAGCGAGGAAGTGGTGGAAGCAGCAGTCACTCCTAGGCTGGCTGGTCCTAGAGGCTGCGACCATTGCCCCACACACCCGTGCAGTGGGGTCCTAGGCCTCCCCGTCTCAGAGGAGCCTCCAACCCACCCTACCCTTGACCTCCACTCCCCAGTGGCCTCCCTCTTGTTCCCTTCTTGGCCTGTCCATCCTCCGGTCCTGTACCTGGTGCCGGGCGGGAAGGCTGCCCCCACGCTTGTGCCATGTGACCTGGGTGTGGGCCTGCCTGGGCACCACGCAGTTCAGATCCAGGGTCTGCCCTTCGGCCACATGAGAGGAGGAGGGTTCAATGCGGATGGACTGGGTGCCACCAGGAGCTGGGGGAGAAGACAGTCACTGGTCAGTCCAGTTCTCTGCAGCTTCCCCCGCCTTACCCCTTTCTCTGTCCAAGCGCAGCCTGGAAGTCCCACTCACGGTAGGCGAAGTTGGCTCCCTGGGTCCTGGTTACTGTGACTGTGATGGAGGCCTCCACACCATTGCTGGCCCGGCAAACATACTCGCCTGCGTCAGCTGGTGAGGCCTGGAAGATGTACAGGCGGGAGCCGCGGACCTGGACACCCATGGACAGGGGTGTGAGAGGGGGGCTTCTCAGAGCTCACCCCTACCCTGTTCCTCTGAGCTGGGAACTGACAGCCCCTCAGCTCAGAGGCTGACCCCGCCGACCCACTGTCCACAGCTTGGCCTGGCTGGCCCCCTCCTGCCTTTCTGCCACTGTGTACCTGGTGCCGGGCGGGGAGGCTGCCTCCACGTTTGTACCACGTGACCGGGGCGTGGGCCTGCCCGGGCACCACACAGCTCAGATCCAGGGTCTGCCCCTCGGCCACCGTGGGGGATGAGGATTCGATCCTGACAGGCGGGACGGGTCCTGGGGCTGTGGGGAAAGGGGCGAGGGTAGCAGACGCTCCCCAGAAGAGAAGGAAAGAACTGTTCACCCTGGAGCCAGCTCAGCCTGTGGGTTTAGTGGCCTGGGCTTGAGGTCCTCGGCTGAGCAACCCTGAGGGGAGGGCTGGGGCAGGAGCCAAGCCTTGCAGAGGGAGCACGGAAGTGGGAGAGATGAGGATAATTGAGGGAGGAGCAAAAACATGAGTGATGTGGCCAGAGAGAACAGTGATGGGAAGACGGCAGGTTACTCAGAGAAGTGGAGTCCTCCCGGGCCGGCCCTGTGGCCAGCCCCAAGGTGGGCTTCCTGCCCCAGTGTGGCTTCCTGCCACCCCCTTCCCCGCGTCAGCAACGGGAGTCACTAGGGCCTCAGCACCCGGGAAGGCTCTCAGCAACCCCCACCCCAGCTTGCCCTGTCACTGGCAGTCACTCACCGGGGATGGAGCCAGTGCCGGCGGCCTCGATGGTGACTAGGACGGAGGTCTCGAGGGGCCCAGAGCCGAGGACTACGCGGCACGCATACTCGCCTGAGTCTGCTGGGGACACCTGGTTCAGCCGCAGCAGTGAGCCGTGGGTCTGAGTGCAAACAGGGAGGGTCAGGAGGGGCCTGAGCAGCTCCATCCAACCCCTCCAGCGGGCTGGCCCTGGGGGGCTGCTGTACCTGGTGCCGGGCAGGGAGGCTGCCTCCACGTTTGTACCATGTGACCTGGGCGTGGGCCTGCCCGGGCACCACACAGTTCAGATCCAGCGTCTGCCCTTCGGCCACATGAGAGGAGGACGACTCGATGCGGATGGGCTGACTACTGCCTGGAGCTGGGGCTCCACCAGGAGCTGGGGCGCAAAGGAGCTGGTCAGAGGCCTGGGCTCCTGAGCCCCAGCCCTGCAGCCGTGGAGCAGAGGGCCCTGGGATCTGACCAGGCCCTAGCTTGGGAGGGCAGATGGGAGGCTTTCTAGGGCTGGGACCATGCTTTTCTGCCTCAGCAGGGCCAGCCAGACCCCTCTTTCCCTCTCTGACCTTCAACTTGGAGTTCAAGGCCCATTTGCCTACACATGACTCCTTGATCTGTGATGAGCTGCTCTGGCTTGCAGGGAACCAGAGTCTTTTAGCGCCCAGGCGGGGCCAAAGGATGCAGACAATAATGCCACAACTCCCTTCTTTAGAGTTCACGCCGTGTACACACTACATGGTAGTGCTACTGTCCCCATTTCACACGGGAGGAAACTGAGGCCCCAGAGGTAAAGTAACCAGTTCAAGGCTGATAAAGGGTAGAGCCAGCATTTGAACCCAGGTCAGCCTGACTCCCAACTCAGTGTTCAACCCTGACTCTGCTGCTTTTTGATGAATTCTGAAAAGAGCACCCTCCCCATGGGGTCCCAGGTAAGTCAGGTCAACCTGTCCCCACCCTCAGTCCCCTCATCTCTCCTTGCAGGGAGTGGAGGGTTGCAGCCTGCCTGGAGCGCCTCTTCTTGTCCTGATGGCATCGAAGAGACCACAGACACCAGCCTTAGGAACAGAGGGGAGGCCGGAGGGCTTGGCCCCCACCCAGCCCCACTGGCTCCTCACCTGGGGTGTAGCTAGGGCCCAAATGGCTGCCATGGAGGACAGAGACAATGATGGAGGCCTCCTTGGGGCCCGACTCATTCTCCACTCGGCACACGTATTCTCCAGAATCAGCTGGTGAGACGTGGGGCAGCCGCAGCCGGGAGCCATGCACCTGGGCCAGGTAAGGACAGAGGCATGTGAGGATGGGGAGAGCCCGCGGTCAGCACTCCTCTGTGCCTCAGTGCCTGCCTCTGCTCGGAGCCGCCCCACGTGGGAAGCTGAAGAGGGAGGGAAATAAGGGCGGACCCTGCTCGTGCAGAGTGCAGAGTGCCAGGCTGTGTGAAGGACCCCCCCCCGCCCCCGCCACCCAGGTCCCCTGCCACAGGCTCAGGGACCCTCGTACCTGGGCGTGGGGAGGCAGGCTGCCCCCTCGCTTGTACCACGTGATCTGGGTGTGGGCCAGCCCTGTCACCATGCAGTTGAGGTCCAGTGTCTGCCCTTCAGTCACGGAAGGCGATGAGGACTCAATCCTCACTGGCGGGATGCTGGCACCTGAGGCTGGGAGCAGAGGGGGAGTGAGTAGGCCTCGGGAGGACCCTGGCTTGCCCTCCCACTCCTTCAGCCCCAAGGCCCCGCACCTGGAAGGACGACCACTTGGATCCGGGCCTGTGCGGTGCCCGCGGGGCTGGTGGCCACGCAGAGGTAGAAGCCGGCGTCGGCGGCAGTGATGGCTGGGATGAACAGCGTGGCGATGTCTGTGCGCTCAGACCGGGCCTGCCATACAGCGAGAAGGGTCAGCCGCCTGAGGGGCCCAGGCATCCTGGCAAGGGCTAGCCAGGGAGGGCAGGAGGAGGGGGCATAAAGAGTAGAGGCAAGCTCCGAGCCAATATGAGGGCCCCAGCTGGGCACCAAGGAGGGCGGAGCCAGGCAGCAGAGCAGGAGGCTGACGGCTGCCACCCGCTGGGACGCACGAAGCGGGAGGTCTGAGCAGGGCACCATCTTGGAAGTGAAGGGAACAAGAAGAGGAGATGGGAGGGGCAGGTGGCAAGTGCTAGGACTCTGCTGAGCCCGTGGGCCTGGCCCAGATGGATATCCTCACCTGTGGGGGGAGGCTGCCCCCCTCCTTCCTCCAGGTGATGGTGGCGCTGGGCACACCCGCAGCCCTGCAGTACAGCCTGATGCTGCGGCCTTCATGTACCTGGGTCCTCTCTGGACTCACCTGGACCCTAGGCCCGCTGCCCCCTGCAGAAAGAGCCCTGTAAGAACACCTCTCTGGGCCGCCATGAGCTCCCAACTGCCCACCCTCAGCCCCGTCCTCTCACCGTGCACATGGAGCACGGCCCTGGCCACGTGCTGCCCGGCGCTGCTGTGGGCGCGACACAGGTACTGGGCTTGATCCGAGGGCTCGACGGCTGGCAGGCGCAGGATGCCGCCATGGATTTGGGCCTTCTGAGGGAGCTGGCCACCGGGGCCCCCTGACGTGGAGAGGTGGGGTCAGCACCCACTGGGATTGGCATTGCCAGGCCCCCCAGGGGTTGAAGTCCACAGCCTAGAGTCCTGCCGCTGGCAGAGACAATGATGGAGGCCTCCTTGGGGCCCGACTCATTCTCCACTCGGCACACGTATTCTCCAGAATCAGCTGGTGAGACGTGGGGCAGCCGCAGCCGGGAGCCATGCACCTGGGCCAGGTAAGGACAGAGGCATGTGAGGATGGGGAGAGCCCGCGGTCAGCACTCCTCTGTGCCTCAGTGCCTGCCTCTGCTCGGAGCCGCCCCACGTGGGAAGCTGAAGAGGGAGGGAAATAAGGGCGGCCCCTGCTCGTGCAGAGTGCAGAGTGCCAGGCTGTGTGAAGGCCCCCCCCCCGCCCCCGCCACCCAGGTCCCCTGCCACAGGCTCAGGGACCCTCGTACCTGGGCGTGGGGAGGCAGGCTGCCCCCTCGCTTGTACCACGTGATCTGGGTGTGGGCCAGCCCTGTCACCATGCAGTTGAGGTCCAGTGTCTGCCCTTCAGTCACGGAAGGCGATGAGGACTCAATCCTCACTGGCGGGATGCTGGCACCTGAGGCTGGGAGCAGAGGGGGAGTGAGTAGGCCTCGGGAGGACCCTGGCTTGCCCTCCCACTCCTTCAGCCCCAAGGCCCCGCACCTGGAAGGACGACCACTTGGATCCGGGCCTGTGCGGTGCCCGCGGGGCTGGTGGCCACGCAGAGGTAGAAGCCGGCGTCGGCGGCAGTGATGGCTGGGATGAACAGCGTGGCGATGTCTGTGCGCTCAGACCGGGCCTGCCATACAGCGAGAAGGGTCAGCCGCCTGAGGGGCCCAGGCATCCTGGCAAGGGCTAGCCAGGGAGGGCAGGAGGAGGGGGCATAAAGAGTAGAGGCAAGCTCCGAGCCAATATGAGGGCCCCAGCTGGGCACCAAGGAGGGCGGAGCCAGGCAGCAGAGCAGGAGGCTGACGGCTGCCACCCGCTGGGACGCACGAAGCGGGAGGTCTGAGCAGGGCACCATCTTGGAAGTGAAGGGAACAAGAAGAGGAGATGGGAGGGGCAGGTGGCAAGTGCTAGGACTCTGCTGAGCCCGTGGGCCTGGCCCAGATGGATATCCTCACCTGTGGGGGGAGGCTGCCCCCCTCCTTCCTCCAGGTGATGGTGGCGCTGGGCACACCCGCAGCCCTGCAGTACAGCCTGATGCTGCGGCCTTCATGTACCTGGGTCCTCTCTGGACTCACCTGGACCCTAGGCCCGCTGCCCCCTGCAGAAAGAGCCCTGTAAGAACACCTCTCTGGGCCGCCATGAGCTCCCAACTGCCCACCCTCAGCCCCGTCCTCTCACCGTGCACATGGAGCACGGCCCTGGCCACGTGCTGCCCGGCGCTGCTGTGGGCGCGACACAGGTACTGGGCTTGATCCGAGGGCTCGACGGCTGGCAGGCGCAGGATGCCGCCATGGATTTGGGCCTTCTGAGGGAGCTGGCCACCGGGGCCCCCTGACGTGGAGAGGTGGGGTCAGCACCCACTGGGATTGGCATTGCCAGGCCCCCCAGGGGTTGAAGTCCACAGCCTAGAGTCCTGCCGCTGGCCCCCATATGCAGGAGAGCCATGCCCTGACTGTCACTCCCGCCACGGCCTTACCTGTCCACTCGAGGGTGGGCGTGGGGTTCCCTGTGGCACTGCAGCGGAACTCAGCCAGCTGCCCAGGCTGCACTGTGAGCTGTGGCGGGTGGATGGAGACCACGGGGGAAGACGGGGTGGCCGAGGCTGACGAGGGAGGAGAAAGCGTATGTGGTCACGGTGGGGAGGGACACACGGCAACAGCCTCCTTGCCGCTCTCTTTGCTTCCACTGTAGCCTCTCATGGCCATTTGTCTATAGAACAGCCAGAGGGAGCCTTTAAGATGTCAATGGGGGAATCCCCTGGTAGTCCAGGGGTTAAGACTCTGCTCTTTCACTGCTGAGGGTGCAGGTTCGATCCCTTGGTCAGGGAACTAAGATCCTGCATGCCACATGGCGTGGCCAAAAAAAAAAAATGTCAATGGGGTCTTGTTACTTCTCCACTTAAGACCTGTCCGTGGCTTTTAGAACAAAATCTGAATTTCCTGCTGTGACCCACTGTGTGTACTCACCTCTGCCCACAACTTCAAGTCCCTCACCCTGCCTCCGCTCCATGGCTCAAGCCACGCTGGCCTTGCGTCCCTCAAACACATCAACATGCTCCTGCTTCAGGGCCTTTGCACATGCTGCTTCGTCCGCCAGCTCTTAGGTGGCTGAACACCTTCTCTTTCCTTCAGGTCTCAGCTGAGATGTCACCTCCTCAGAGAGGCCCTCCCCAACCACCCCACGGAGAATAGCTCACCCTTCTCCCACCTCATTTCTCACTTTCCAATCACTCTGTTTACTCCTGTCCCAGCACTGGTCACCCATGTAATTATGTTGTTTGTCCACTTGTTCCCTACAGAACATAGAGGGCAGGAGGGCAGAGCTCCTGTTTGTCCCCTCCCACCCCTGTTTCTTCAGAGTCTAGGCCAGGACCTGCCAATACTGTAGTTCAGAAACTGTCAGCTGAATGAAGAAATGGTCACTGGTCTTGGTGGGTGTGGAGGAAGGTCAGGACTGGGTGGGTCAGGCATGGACATGAACAGTGTACCTTGCACGTGCAGTGTGGCTGTGCCCTGGTCCATGGCGAACATGTTGGAGCCGGTGCACACGTAGGTGCCCGCGTCACTCGGCTGTACACTGCGAATGGTCAGGATACCATTGAAATCCATGGCTCGGGCTGGCAGTTTCCCATTATGCAGGCGAGTCCACACCAGGGTGTAAGCCGGAGACTGCAGGCAGGACAAGGGAGATGGGGTGGGGGTCCGGGTGGGGCTTGGAGACCCCAGAAGACAGATCCTCACTGATGCCCACTCCCTGCCCTGCCCACCTTGCTCTTGGCTGTGCAGATGAAGGTGACGTCGGTTCCGGGACGCACACTCTGGCTCCGCTGCTCTTCCACTGTCACTGTGATGGGCTTGCTGGGAGCCTCTGCCAGGACAGGAGGTCACCCAGTGAGCTGGGTGCTGGCTAGGCCACTGTCCTGTGGCCACTTTCTCTCCCTCTTCGTCACCCCATCCGGATGTCGCTTCCTTCCCAGTCTGGCTTAGATTCCATTCCACTCCCTGGCACCGCCCTCCCTCAGCCTGGCCGAAACCCATCAACTACTTTCTTCCTGCTGGCACTGAGCACCCAGCAGGCTGTGATCGGAGAACATCGCACCATGATCCCCTTGGCTCCAATTCATGATCACAGACCACAAATGAGCTCTTAACGCTTCGCACTTCACTCCAACTGGGCTTCTCTGTCTGGTTTGAGTTTCTATCCTCCCAAACAACCATTTCACACCTGCTCCCAACTTTTCCACCCTCCTGAAACCCCCTTCTGCTTCCATGGCTTCAACTCACGCTTCTTGAGAGAATTGAAACAATTAGTCAGGAATTTTCCACGTTCCCAAATCTACCCACCTCCCTCCTTCCTGGTCCCTGAAGGATGAGACCTCTCCCCACCCCCCACCCCACCTCAACTCCCCTTCCTGAGTGCTGGAGCCCCTCCCAAGGACCTCCTCCCCCTGCTGTGCCTTCTCCTTTCCTTCCCCATGGGATCATTCTGCTCCACAGACAAATGTGTTCTAGAATTTCCCATCTCTGAAAATGCCCCCTTAACCCTATACACCCCTCAGCTACTGCCCCATTTCTTGGCATCCCTTCAGAGCCAGGATTCTTGAAAGAGTTGTCTACACTGGCTGCCTTCCCATCCCTTCTTTGCCTCACTTCCATCCAGTCTCTACCCCATCTCTCCACTGCAAACCGCT
>NW_006786690.1:5259847-5266327 GCF_000442215.2 Lipotes vexillifer | reverse complement strand
TGTCAAGGCATGACCTCCAAGGGCTATTTCTCTGTCAGTAGCTGACCTTCCTGGGGCATCCGGTGAGGCCGGCCACTCTCTCCGGGAAGTCGTTTCCCCTCTTGACTTCCAACTCACCACGTCCCCCGGCCTCCTCCTGTCTACTGGCTGCCCCTGCTCACTCTCTTGCTGTCCTCCCTCCTCCATTTGTTCCAGTTGGAGCTCCTTGGGGCTCTGTTCTGGGCTCTGTCCTCGAGCTACACTCTCCTGGGTAATTTCATCCTGCCCCATCCCTATGCCAACGGCTCCCAAATTCATTTCTCTGGCCAGGGCCTCTTTCCTGAGTTCCAGATTCATATGTCCAAATGCCCACCTGAGGTACCTACTTCAATGTTTCCCCAAGCTTCTCAAACTTTAACAAGTCCAAAACCAAACTTGTGGTTCCCTCGGACCTGTTGGTGGCAGGTGTTGCTGGTGCCCCACCCACGTCCCCTCGTCACTTCAGAACCAACCTGTCCGACTTCTGCAGCCGCTGCATTTCTTTGCATGAGGGTTTTCTCAGGCCACTGGTGACCACTGTGTGTGCCCATGAGGTGGGACAGAATGCAGGGGAATTGATGCTACTGGAACAGGCCCCAGTCAGTGACTGATATGAGCTGGTGTGCACATACCCCAGCTCCCTGGACCCTAGGGCGGAGGGCAGGGGGACTCCAAGGAGCATGTTTTACTCTGGAGTTTCCCGGGGCTGCTCGGCTGCGTTCAGTAACAACTGCTCTAGGTGGTAATGTGCTCAGTGACACACCGTTTATTGGATGCCTTCTCTTCCCTGTTTCATTTCCCAAATAAACTATGTACACACAAATCCTTGCCTCAGCCTCTGCTTTTGGCGGAGCCCAAATGAAGGTGCCCTCCTGTTGGATCCTCTCTCATTTCAGTAAATGGCACTCTGCCCAGCTGCTGGAATCCAGACCCCTAGGCTTTTCTCTCTCCCTCAACGACCAGCCTCAAGTCCTGCCAGTTCTGCCTCTAACATCAGCCTTGACCCATCACCTCTTTCCGCCTTCCTGGCCAGTGTCCTCGTCCACCATCCCCTCTGGTAGATGGTCTGCAGTTTGCAGCCCATCCCAGGACAAGCAGTCTTGTGGACAGAGGAGTAGAAACTCACCAGTGACCAGTAGCTCTGCCCGGCTGGTGTTGGCATGATGGAGATTACGACAGGTACAAATGTAGACTCCAGCATCTGAAGGCTGGACGCTGGGGAAGTGGAGCTCGGAGCCTGGTGGCAAGGAGATGGGAGCTCATCAGTACAGATGCACCCCTTTTCCCACCCAGTCCTGCGTGTGGGTCCCTACAGGATCTCAGCAGGGCAGGGACAGACCTGTGCCTCCCTTTCCACTGAAATGGCTGAAGGGCCTGGGGCCATGTGTACCTTGATGTCGCTGCTGGGTGCTGCTGGGCAAGGGCCGCCCATCTTCACGAGACCAGTAAAAGTAGTGGGGTGGGCTCCCACTGACCTGGCACCGCAGGGAGTGGGGACCACCTTGGGGTACTATGCTCCGAGTTGGTTGGACCTGGACCACCAGTGGGGCTTGGTCTGCTGGGGGAGGGACAGGAGAGGCCATTCAGGCAGGAGGCCCCCAGCATGTACCATTGTCTCAGATATCTCTGCCCTCCCAAAGACTCGTGTGCCCCACCCTTCACCCTGTTCCCCAGACCTAGTATCTCTTAAATTCCCTGGGTCCCCTGCCTTGCCCAACACCTTGATCCAAGACCATGGTCCCACTTACCCCGTGGCAGGCACTGACCCCCACGCACATTGGGGTTACCCACGTATCCTGCGGCACACCTGTAAGGAGGAACAAGGACCAGCTGTGTGAGAGCCCAGGGGACCCAGTGCCGCATAGTGGACTTGGGGAGCCAGAAGCTCAGCTACCTGCCCAGTATGGGGTAAAGAAGCTCTGAGCTCTGGAAGGACATCAGAGACCAAAAGAGCCCCACCGCAACCGCAGGGCCTTTGGGAGCTGAGAAAGGGGAGTGTGAGGACATGTCCGTAGGTTGGATTCAGGGAAACATTCATTCAACAAATGTTTATTAAGCAACTACGATGCAAGGTTATTGAAA
The DNA here is from genome assembly GCF_000442215.2 of Lipotes vexillifer. Taxonomy (NCBI): domain Eukaryota; kingdom Metazoa; phylum Chordata; class Mammalia; order Artiodactyla; family Lipotidae; genus Lipotes; species Lipotes vexillifer. The sequence goes on along the minus strand of NW_006786690.1, from coordinate 5,264,227 downwards.
CAACAGTAAACATGATAAAGTCCTTGCTCTTATGGAACTGACTTGTTGGGAAACTAACATGGAAACTATGTAAATGAGAGTGATGGACAGCTATGGGGGTTGTCAGGGCATGGTGGGGGGGGCACTAATCTAGCCCTGAAAATCAGGCGGCTTCCCAGAGGATGGGACTGCTGAGATGCTATATTCCCTTGGAGCAGACTACTCTGCAGCGAACTTATCACCGTTTTAACTATGTATTTGTATGATTACTCACCATCTTGTCTCCCATTATAGTTGGGAAACTCTATAAGGGCTGGGACTGAATCTGTTTTGCTCATTACTTTGTTTCCAACACCTTGGCACACTGCATGGCACACGGTAGATGCTCAATAAAAATGTGCTGAATGAGGGAATAAAGCTGAGCCTTGAAGGCTAAACAGGAGTTAGCCAGGAACAGGTGGTTTGAGGGTGAAGAATGTTCCATGAAGAGGAAATAGCACATGCAAAGAAATGAACATGAAGAAGTCAAGAAATGAAGCCCCGCTAGAGTACAGAGTTGGGTGTCAGAAGTGGGATGAGACTGAAGAGTGATAAAGCTACCTAAGGAGCTTGGGCTGGTCCCAAGGGCAATGGGGAATCTTGGAAGGGTTTTGAGCAGGGGAGGGACATGATCCTGGTAGGGACCTTTCTGAGCAACATCATCCAGAACTCTCACCTAGGAGTCTACCATATGCCCCCTCCCTTCATCCCTCATACTTGCAAACTTACTGCTCACAGTACTGGCCAGTGTAGCCAGGTTCGCAGGCTGTGCAGCGGTATCCACCAGCTCCCAGGCTTTCACAGGTGCGGGAGAACCTGGGATAAGAGGCAAAGGTCAGGCCATGGGATGCCCACTCCCCACCCTGTTCCCTCCACTTCTCCCCCAAAAAGTCAGTTCAATGCCCTCCACTCCCCAGTGGGAGTTCTTCCTTGAGCCTTGAGCAAGGGCACCCACATGTTCTCTGGGTTGGTCAGTGGGCAGGCACAGGGCTGGCAGTCCTCAGGTGTTCCAGCCGTGGGGTCTCCATAGTAGCCAGGTGCACACAGCTCGCAGAACTCCCCGGCGGCGTTGTGCTGGCATTGCTGCGAGGCACAAGGATGTCAGCTACTTGCTATTTGGCAAAATTTACCAAAAACTGTACAATTTTGTAATCTCTTGACCTCGAAATTCCATGTTTGTGAGCTTATCTTAAAGAGATAATCATAGAGGGACACAATGATTTCACTACAGGATGTTCATCTGAGTGGTGTTTATAAAAGCAAAATGCTGGAAACAAACCATGAAAAAAGAACTGAGAAAATTAAAAAGAGCACCCATCCAAATAGCTATCAAAAAGGATGATACTGATTCCATTTCTTACATTTTTCTACCTAAACACCTGTACTATCAGAGGAAAGTCCCCACGTGAGTATGTGGGGGCGGAGTTTTGGGAATAAGTGCTTCATCGTAAAAACGTGTGTGGGTTTTATGTTTTCCTCCAAAGAGATCCATGTTTCTTTTATTAACGTAGCATATTCCTCATTCCATATTTAGTCGGTGGCTCTGTCAACCCCTGGTCCTTGACCACATACCCTGGACAGCTATACACACACCACTCCGAAAAGTTCAGGTATAAAAAACTACTGAAAGGGCTTCCCTGGTGGCGCAGTGGTTGAGAGTCCGCCTGCCGATGCAGGGGACACGGGCTCATGCCCCGGTCTGGGAGGATCCCACATGCCGTGGAGCGGCTGGGCCCGTGAGCCATGGCCGCTGAGCCTGCGCGTCTGGAGCCTGTGCTCCGCAACGGGAGAGGCCACAACAGTGAGAGGCCCGCGTACCGCAAAAACAAACAAACAAACAAAAAAACCTACTGAAATATTCAAAGACGTCATGAACTTGTAAGTGAAAAAAGTGGATCGTAAAACACAGTGATCCTATGGTTATTTGTAAAACGAAAGGTATACTAATCTGCATAAATATTTGCCTAGAAAAAGAGCAAAAGAGCTCCACAGTCTAACATTGACAGTAATTACCTCCAGATGGTAGGATTTCAGGGAGTTTTTACTTTCTTTTAAAGTTATCTCTATAGTCTGATTCTTTTACAGAAAACATGTGTCACTTTGGTGATAAGAAATAGCAGGAACCAAAGTTTTTTTTTCTTTTTTTTTTTTTTGGTCATGCCATGCGGCTTGAGGGATCTTAGCTCCCCGACCAGGGACTGAACCCGTGCCCGCTGCAGTGGAAGCGTGGAGTCCTAACCACTGGACCGCCAGGGAATTCCCCCAAAGTTTTCTTTATAAGGAAGGATGTTACTCCATAGTTCTGGCCACCCCACCATGCCTGCAACCCCTCGATGCCCAGACCTGCTGGGCCAGGCGCTTTTCCCCATGGGATGTGCCCCACGACCTTGCCCCTGGGATCTGGGTCTATCCAAACCAAACCCCTCCCTATCCCACAGCCAGCCCTGACACCCCACCCAGGCCCAGCCAAGCTGACCCCTGCCCTGGCCCTGCTTGCATCTTACCGAGCAGGCCCCGGTCTCTGGGTGGCACAGGTCTGAGTGGCCATTGCATTCGCACAGCTCACAGTGGCCAAGGTAGAGTCCACTCCCAGTGCGCGTGTAGCCCGGGGCGCAGTCCTGGGGGTAGAGGGGAGAGTTGGTCTCCGTCTCCATTGTGGTCCCACCCAGAGACAGCAGACCTAGAACCCGTCTCCCCCATCCCCCCTCCACCATCTAGACGCCCGCTGGCTCTTGGCAGGGCAATTCCGGGCCCAGCTGTCCATCCCAGCATCCCCTCTTGGTAGCCCTCCTCCCCCATCTTCACTTTTCCAACACTCCAGAGCTGGGACAGTGTCGCCCCCATCCTGCCTGGCATCTCCAGTCACTCTGGATATACTGAAATAACAGTGCATTCTTAATGCAGAACCCTTCTCCAGCCCCAGGACTTCAGCCCTGAAAATTCTTCTGGCAGGGTCTTTATCGAAAAACGTAACCCTGAGATGGAAAAAGGGAGTTCAGGAGACCTGGATTTGGGATGAGTCCTCGAAGACCTTTATGACTATGTTTACATTTGCTCAGTAAAGTGAAAGAGGCAGCACCCATATAACCAAGGATGTTTTTACACATCCTAAGTGAGTAATCATGGGTTCTGACAATAATGAATTTCTGTTCGCTGCCCCTTCTTTGAAATCTCTCCAGGCCCTCGCTCCCCAACCATTTCAAAGGGATGTTTATAAATCTGTTTTGCTTCACTGTGGAAAACGTGCACCAAGGATTCTGCTTTCCCCAGGGGTCCTCCTTCAAAATGTGTTAAATTTTATAACTTCAAGGAACGTGAAGTTCACCTATTTGGATTTGAAAGTTCTTGTGGACACAGCGAAGGTGCACAGATGTAAAGCTGCAGAGATGTGGACTTCCCACTGGGACTTCCTCGGTTGGGTGGGGGTCTAGCTGTTTCCACACTTGACCTCCCTGCCACCCACTTGGCATTGCAGCCCTGCCCCCTTCCCTCCTGCGATCCCCCTTCCCCAGTTCCACATTCATTCATCAAATGTTAACTGGTTGCCTGCTTCGTGCCTAGGGATTCAGCGGTGAACAGTCAGCTCTGGCCCTGCCCTGGTGTTCAGTCTCCAGCTGAACCCTGCAAATGTTCTTGGAGTCCCTCCATCTGCCTGCTCTCTCTTCCACCCCCTACTGCCCTTCCCTCCCGATAGGGCTCACTGTCTCTCCCCTGCCCCATCCATCTCATTCACTGGGGGCAGAGGAATTTTCCTGGGGTTCAGTTCTGACCCCAGCACTCCCTCAGCAGCTTGGCAGTCCCTGCTGGAGGGAGCCTTGCTCCAGGCCTGAGGAAGCACCCCCCACTCAGCTTTCCATGGGTGACCCTTCTGCATCGCAGGCTATGTCCCCACACATTCCTCCTTCTGGGCTTCTGCTTATTCTGCCCTCCCTGCCTAGAATGCTACTCCAATCCACGCTGTTCACCACTCTGAGGCATTTCCATGCTCTGCTTTGGGCTAATTTGTGTCTCTGTCTCCAGCGGGCATCCTGGGAACATGAGCTGGATCTTAACCTCTGCAGAGTGTAGCTATGTGCCCTTGGGTAAGTTGTGCACCCTTCAGCACCTCATTTAAAAAAAAATCTGCTAAAAGGGGACAATTACACATCTCTCAGTGCTGTTGGGAAGAATAAATGAGATGTTGCTGAGTATATTAAAGTTATGACAGTAATCCCAGGTGGCCATGGAAATCCCAGTTGACCGCTTGCTGATCCAGCTGTGTTAGCACAGAGGCATCTGGGCCGGTCACACTCACCTGGCAGGACGAGCCGACATAGCCCGGGGGGCAGCGGCACTGCTCCACCTCCAGGGCCCGGGGGCCCT
>NW_006786690.1:5246065-5259282 GCF_000442215.2 Lipotes vexillifer | reverse complement strand
TTCCTCCACCTCAAGGGCCCGGGGTCCCTCTGAGGGCCCGGGCTGGGCGACCTCCAGGCTGACTGCGCTGATGCTGGCTGCCAGCGGCATCGAGGAGAATGTGGCCCGGACCAGGAGCTCGTCCAGGTCAGCCAGTGCCATCAGGAGGTGCTCACGGGTGGCTGGCTGCCCATCAGGCCGGCGCCAAAATTCCTGGGTTGGTGGGGGAAGACAGCAAATGAGGGTGAGGGGCGTTGGGCTTTGTGTGCTGTTTCTGCAGTGCCCCCAGCCCCAACACCTGCCTTCCAGGCACTGGCCAAGGACTGTTAGCTGAGGATGGGGGGAGTGAGAGGCAGTGTAGCTGGCATCAAAGCCAGGCTCCAAAGCAGGGTGGAGGGTGCAGAGGGTCAGACATGGTGTGGCCGAGTGCCTCTCACCTCTCGGAAAATGATCTCGTAGCTCTTCCTCTCCGGGCCCTGCAGCGCTGGCTGGGAGGCCACCAGCATGATGTTGTTGCCCTGGGGAGACACGAGTGGGCTTGGGAGGGGAACTGAGGGGCTCTCGGGGATAGTGAGCTCCTCTCCCAATCCCAGTCTCCTACCTCTCCAATCTCCCAAGCTCACGTACCCAAAGGAGTCAGGTACATGCCCACTACCCCATCTTCCAGCAGCTGGGCCTCTGCTTACATAGTGTCCAAACAGATGGTGGGGTGGGGGCATGGGCCTAACTAGTGGGTGGGTGCCAGGCCAGCTGAGTGCTGGACGGAAAGGAAAGAAACACTGAGGGTACCCCCAGCCTCCACCTTCCCCTTTTGCCCACTCGGTGTGGAATTCATGTGCTCACCGTGATCTGGACATCAGGGTCAGACAGTGGGCTGCCCTGGGCCCCCGCTGTGTAGGAGAGGGTGTACCGCAGCTTTCCGCCATAGGCTGCCACCTGCAAGAGGCAAACCCTGCAGTCACAACCTGACTCTGCCCTCCTCTGGGGTGTGTGCGACCAGACAGGTGAGGGGGCGGAGTCTCTGGAGGCCTTTCTGCACCCGTGCTGTCCTCCCCACCCAACCGGAGGCTGGTGGTTGCCTAAGTGACAGAACATCTATCAGTTCCTTCACAGTCTCAGACCTGGTGGCAGTGACCCTGAGAAGCCTCTATTCTGTTTTATGGGGTTCCCCATTTCCCATTGTCTCACGATCCCAGCAAACAAGCTCCAAGTCCCTTCCATTAAAGGAATTTCCCATAAAGCAGACAGGGGTAATGACTGTGACCACCACAGGGAGGTCGCAGAAGGTTCAAAAGTTCTCAGCCATGGCGGGGGCAAGGGGATGCTGCAAGTTGCCCCTCAGAACTCTTGCCTCCTGGGTAGGTGGTTTTTGTTTGTTTGCTCAGAGTCCATTTCCCCCATTGTTTTGAAAACTGTAGTCCTGGTTTCCTTTAAAGGAAACTATGTGCTACAGGCAGCCTGTGTGGTTTGAGGGGCCTGGCCCCTCCTCCTCTAAAGTGGAGACGTGAGCCAGGTCTGGCCAGTCTGCACGTTCCACCACTCCCCCTCTCTGCTCCAGCAGGGATGAACATGTGAACCTGGTACTTCTGCCCTTTCTACTGCAACAGAAAAACCCCCTTTACTAGTCAGATTGGAAGCTGGAGAATGATGCCAGCTGAGATAAAGTCCTAATGAGCTCCTGGATCGAGCCATGCCTGATACCAGCTATCTTTGGGCTTTGTACTTTCATGAGCCAATAGATTCTTCGTTGCGGGCAAGCCAGCTGGACTCGGGTTTCCTATTGCTCACAACTGGAAGAGCCTTATGTTTGCTGCTGGGGACTTCCACTTGGGCATCCAAGGCCCCAGTTCTGCCCCACAGGACTTTCCTTTCTCTCCTCTGCCGCTAGGGCAGTTGTTCAGGTCAATACCACACTGTGTCAGGCCTAGCCCATTTGCTCATTTGTGTTCATTCAGTTGGTGAGCATTTATTAAACACCTACTGATGACATGCCAGGCCCTGGGCTACACAGGCCCTGAGGATGTTCTCCACAAGCTCAGAGTGAGGTAAGGAATTTAGGGGCATAACCAGATAACCATGAAACAGCTGGTTTCCCGTTTTCTTTGGATGCCAGCAAGTTCATCGCCATGTCTAGGACCAAGCTGCAGGTGTGTACAGCAGGGTGGCTACGGGAGCAGACCCTGCAGTCTAAGACTGGGGTTCAAGTCCAACTCTATAGGCTGGACAGCCTTGGGCAAGTCACAACTTCTCTGAGCCCAACTTTCCTCCTATGGAAATGGGAATAAAAATAATACCTACCTTGAAAGGTAGTATGAAGATTAAGTAATGCAGGCCACGTAAAACCCTGCACTCAGCACAGGGCCTGCTGAGCACACAGCCTCAATGCTTGCTAACTCCCCTCATTGCGCCCAGCTCCACCTTGGCTCCAGCAAGCTTCCTACCTTCATTTCCCCCTGAACCAGACTGTCTTGTCTGCTTCTCTGAATGTTATTTTATTGCATATTTTGTGTAAGAGGCACTCTAAATCATTTCTGGAACAATACTAGTAAAAACGCAATACTGCTAATGATAATGACGATGATGATGATGGTGATTCCGACATGACAGGAATGATAATCAGATTAACATTGAACTCTGGGAGGCCAGGGTCTTATTCTGCCCATGTACAGTACAGCACACAGTAAGTACTTAATGCTTCTTGAATGAATGAATGCAGTCCCAAGAGCTAGGTCAGTGATCTGGATACAGGGTAAAGGGAGACCTCCCAGTTAAGACAGCCTTTCTGCCAGGGGACTGTGGCTCCCTGAAGGGTAAGAGCTGAGCTGGGTTTGAACTCAGCCCTACTTTGACCTGAATGTGGGACCGCTCTCTGGGCCTTGGTCTACCCATTTGTGTCATAAAAGGTTTTGACAAAGGGCCCTCTGATATTTTAGGGTTTGATGAAACCCCTATTCCCCCACCCCCACAAATCCTTGTTACCTTGTTCCCCAGGAAGGCTTTGGGCAGCTGCCAATAATAGAGGCTTTCAGGAAGCAGAGAGAAGCCTTTGTAGGAGAGAGAGAACTAGGACAGAAGGACAGGTGGTGAGAGTGGATCGAACAGGTCGGGGGCCAAAAGGTCAGAGATGGTCCCGACGGGGGTGAGAACAGACCCCAGAGGGAGACCCAGGAGGGCAGAGGGATAGAAACCCCACCCCCAGCCCCACAGCTCAGGTCCTGGCCCAGCTCTTTGGACAACTTGCTCCCCTGTCTAGACCCAGACACACCCCAACTGCTCTCGCTGGCCGTGGTTTGGGTTGGTGTCTCCTCACATCTGGTGCTATGCCCCTTGTGGATCCCAAGATGATTTACGGGGCACACCAGAGAACATTTTGAAATTCAGTGGCTATTTTGGGACTACCCTGGTGGCACAGTGGTTAAGAATCCACCTGTCAATGCAGGGGACAAGGGTTCAGTCCCTGGTCGGGGAAGATCCCACATGCCGCGGAGCAACTAAGGCCGTGCGCCACAACTACTGAGCCTGTGCTCTAGGGTCCAAGAGCCACAACTCCTGAGCCCACGTGCCACAACTACTGAAGCGCACACGCCTAGAGCCCGTGCTCTGCAAGAGAAGCCACTGCCATGAGAAGCCTGCGCACCGCAATGAAGAGTACCCCCCGCTCACCACAACTAGAGAAAGCCCGCGTGCAGCAACAAAGACCCAACGCAGCCATAAATAAATAAACAAATAAATAAATAAATAAAATTTAGTGGCTATTTTAATGTGTATTTAAAAATGTAAAACTAGTATAATTGAGTTGGTATATGATTGGTTGAAAGAAAAAACTGGAGTAAATAACTGTCCAAGTGGTGTGCAGAAATGGCAGAATTTGTGAAATTGGTTCAGAAAAAAACTGAAGTCTAGAAAACACGATGGGTGTGGGGGGGGTGTCCCTTGGTGGGTGCTTTGGCACATACCTGAGAGCCTGCTGAGGAAGACAGAGAAGGAGAGGGGGAGGGGGAGGGGGAGGGTGCTTCTCTGAATGTTATTTTATTGCATATTTTGTGTAAGAGGCACTCTAAATCATTTCTGGAACAATACTAGTAAAAACGCAATACTGCTAATGATAATGACGATGATGATGATGGTGATTCCGACATGACAGGAATGATAATCAGATTAACATTGAACTCTGGGAGGCCAGGGTCTTATTCTGCCCATGTACAGTACAGCACACAGTAAGTACTTAATGCTTCTTGAATGAATGAATGCAGTCCCAAGAGCTAGGTCAGTGATCTGGATACAGGGTAAAGGGAGACCTCCCAGTTAAGACAGCCTTTCTGCCAGGGGACTGTGGCTCCCTGAAGGGTAAGAGCTGAGCTGGGTTTGAACTCAGCCCTACTTTGACCTGAATGTGGGACCGCTCTCTGGGCCTTGGTCTACCCATTTGTGTCATAAAAGGTTTTGACAAAGGGCCCTCTGATATTTTAGGGTTTGATGAAACCCCTATTCCCCCACCCCCACAAATCCTTGTTACCTTGTTCCCCAGGAAGGCTTTGGGCAGCTGCCAATAATAGAGGCTTTCAGGAAGCAGAGAGAAGCCTTTGTAGGAGAGAGAGAACTAGGACAGAAGGACAGGTGGTGAGAGTGGATCGAACAGGTCGGGGGCCAAAAGGTCAGAGATGGTCCCGACGGGGGTGAGAACAGACCCCAGAGGGAGACCCAGGAGGGCAGAGGGATAGAAACCCCACCCCCAGCCCCACAGCTCAGGTCCTGGCCCAGCTCTTTGGACAACTTGCTCCCCTGTCTAGACCCAGACACACCCCAACTGCTCTCGCTGGCCGTGGTTTGGGTTGGTGTCTCCTCACATCTGGTGCTATGCCCCTTGTGGATCCCAAGATGATTTACGGGGCACACCAGAGAACATTTTGAAATTCAGTGGCTATTTTGGGACTACCCTGGTGGCACAGTGGTTAAGAATCCACCTGTCAATGCAGGGGACAAGGGTTCAGTCCCTGGTCGGGGAAGATCCCACATGCCGCGGAGCAACTAAGGCCGTGCGCCACAACTACTGAGCCTGTGCTCTAGGGTCCAAGAGCCACAACTCCTGAGCCCACGTGCCACAACTACTGAAGCGCACACGCCTAGAGCCCGTGCTCTGCAAGAGAAGCCACTGCCATGAGAAGCCTGCGCACCGCAATGAAGAGTACCCCCCGCTCACCACAACTAGAGAAAGCCCGCGTGCAGCAACAAAGACCCAACGCAGCCATAAATAAATAAACAAATAAATAAATAAATAAAATTTAGTGGCTATTTTAATGTGTATTTAAAAATGTAAAACTAGTATAATTGAGTTGGTATATGATTGGTTGAAAGAAAAAACTGGAGTAAATAACTGTCCAAGTGGTGTGCAGAAATGGCAGAATTTGTGAAATTGGTTCAGAAAAAAACTGAAGTCTAGAAAACACGATGGGTGTGGGGGGGGTGTCCCTTGGTGGGTGCTTTGGCACATACCTGAGAGCCTGCTGAGGAAGACAGAGAAGGAGAGGGGGAGGGGGAGGGGGAGGGGGAGGGCAGAGCTGCTTGCAGAGCAGCTGCCGGCTGGGGATGGGGCGAGAGCCCCTGGGGAGGGGCCTGGGGCTGGGCAGCAAAGCTGGAAAGGAGCTGCCAGATCTCAGCATCCATCCGCCTCTGGGCCTCATCCACCTGGGGGACCGAGAGAGGGAGGACAGAGGAAAGGAGCAGAAGGGCAGAAAGAACACCATGACGCTCTGCCTGCCCCCAGGTCGTGCCAGGCCCAACCAGCCGCCCACGCCTGTGCTATCTGTTCACAAGTGCCGATGCCTGACGCTCTGGCCTTTGTACCTGCTGCCCTCTTGCTCCCCGTGAGACTGGTGGAGCTCCCTGGAATGGGCCCGGACTACGGGGAGAAGCTCATAGAGTGGGTGCCCCTGGTAAGAGAGGGGCAGACAGTGCTGCCCAAGCTCAGGCTAGAGGGGCTGGAGGCAGCCCCAGGGGCATATGTCGTGCCGAGACAGCTCCTTGGGCCTCACGTTCCGTGCATGCCCATGGTACCAGCCCAAGCCACTCACAGATCTGTAATGCTTCCCAAGGGCAACACTGGAGTGGTCCGGGCATCAGGTTGGGGCCTGGCCTGGCCTGGGGGAAAATAACCCAGGAACCCCAAGCTCCTACTTGGACTGTGCTCTCTGGTTTCTTCCCTGGGGCCCTAGACACAGGCTGTCCCCAGCCAGGCCTTGGCTGTCCCCTGTGACAGCCACTGTGTCCGGCCCTTGCCCTGTGGGGGCCCCAGGATCCTCCCGGCAGCCACAGCTGCCTGCAACTGCTCCTTTGAGAGGGACGTGCAGTTCTGACGGGTAGAGGGCACAGGCCAGCTCAGACCCTCCCAGAGCCCCAGAGCTGGAGCCCTGGGGGGTGTCCTCTCCCCGTGGATATGGCAACCAGAAAGGCCCATGCGGACTGGGGAGAAAGACGCATGCTCCCCTCTCCAGGCTGGCACACAGGGTTAACTCCAGGCCGTGGAGGGCCATACACACACAGATGGTTAATGGAGGCTGCTTGAGAGACAGCGCAGGGGCAACCTGGTGGGCCAGGTATAGTCACATGGTTTAGCATCAAGTTAGTTTCCTGGCTAACTCAGCCACCACTCTGGCCACAGACAGTTGGCACCAGGACCAGACCACACAGTAGATGAGGCACACACCCCTCCTGGTTCTAACTCCTGCTATCACAGGGCTTGGGCACAGCAGTGCCCTGACCGTGCACCATCGGTCACGACCTGGGTCCACGTGGACCCATATTGCCCGGGGCGCTGGGCATCTCCCCACGCAGGGCTGAGGGCATCCAAGAACACACCATGCCCACGTCACATCAGTTTCACACCACTCAGATTGCGGGCCTACCTGGTGAGCCTGTCGCATCTGCGCAAAATATGCCTCCCTCTGTGGGGCACAGGGAAATGCCAGGAGAGGGAGTCAGAGAGAGAGAAAGGTCTGGAGCTGCAGGGCAGTAGGGAGGAAGACACGGAGGCCAGGAAAGGAGAAGAAAAGGCAGCCAGCCCTGGGAGGAGGCTGGGATACGTGGGTCTGTCCAAGGAACAGGGACAGGGCAGCCTTGAACACCCCCTCCTAAGTGTCCCTGACCTTCCTGGGGCCCTGGGCGTGGGGACACATCTGCTTGAACACCGGCCTCAGCCAGCAGGGGATGCCTGTACCAAGACCCACTTTCACTGGGTGCCCCCAGGTGGCTCTGACCACTCACAGAACCCATTTGGGCGGCCGTCCTGGAGTCCAGCCCAAGACCCTGCGCCCCACCGTGCCACTAACACCATCGCCCCATCACCTCCGCGCTAGACCATGACACTGGAGGAGCAAAGACTCCGACTAGTGTAGTATTTAAGGGCGGCCTCTGACCTGGTTGGAATCCCAGCATTGCCACCTTCAGGGTGTGGGAGCCCAGGCAAGTCACCTAACCTCTCTCACCTCAGTCTTCTCACTTATGCAATAGGGCAGTAGTTGTACTTAGCTCATACAGTTGTGATTTATGACATGTCAAAGTGCTTGCAACAGTGCCCAGCACAGAGTAAGAGATCAGTAAATATGACCTCTAATAAGAATTACCCAACACCAAGCACAGGGTTGACAGCACAGAGGGAATTCCATGTGTGAGCAAATGAATGAAACTGAAACTGTGTCTCATTTGTCCTTTTGTTTCCAGGGCCTCGCTCAGGACCTGTTTCTTGACTAACTGCGCAAAAGCTAATAATTATTAACAGGCGAGCACTTATTATGCACCAGGCATGAGCTCTAATCCTCCGAACTGCTTTGGAGCTGAGGTTTGTCAAAAGGCAGCCAGCTGGGAAGGGGCAGGGCTGGGTTTAGACCAAGGCCTATATGACCCCAAAGGCTGCACGCTTAACCATGACATGGCTGATGCCTCCCTGCCAGCCCAAACTGCTCTGAGGTCAACTCGTGTCTGAGTCCCTGCTGGCCCCAGGGCTTGGCAGGGGCCTGGCTCAGAGCTGGCGATCAGGCAGGGTCTGCCAGGCCCTGCTGCATGTCACACCTTGTCTCCCTGGTATGTCTCCGGCAGCTGCCAGTAGAAGGACTCGTGGCCAAGGTTGGCAAAGCTGCCGAAAGTAAGCTGGGCCCCCTCGGGCACCGGTTCCACGGCGAAGCCTCCTGTCAGGTGGCTGTTCCGCTGTGGGTTCACCAGGGTGAAGCCTTGGAAGTCCCCAGGGGCAAAGTGGGTGGAGATCTGGCAGCAGAAGGAGGACAGGGGTCAGTCTGGGCACCGGGGCAGGCACCTTGGTGGGGGAGGGGCGGGGGTGGGCATTAGAGTGGGGAATGGGGGGATGGTGAGACCAGGGCTAGGACGGAAATAATGGGGAAATGGAGAGGACATTTGGGGGAAGGAGGGGGTTGGGGTCAGTGATGACATAAGCAATAATGGAGTCATGGGGAGGGCATTAGGGGCGGGGGCAAGGGTTGCTGGGATCTGTGCTTACATGGGCAGTGATGGAGGCACGGGGATGCCACTGGGCTAGGCTTCTCACCTGCCCTGCCCTAGTGATGAGCCAGGAGAGGCCAGCGGCAGGCCCCGGTGCCGGGGCAGTGTAGGGGCTCTTACCAGGTGGCGTGTGTGGGAAGAGCTGGTGCACTGCTGGGTGATGCCCATGCAGAAGCAGGGCAGGCAGCCAACCGGGTTGCTGGCGCTCAGGTGAAAGTGGTGGGGCCGGCAATAGCTGCAGGTGAGGCCTTCCACCTGGGCCTGGAGGATGGGTAGAAAGGTGGGTGCAGGGAGCTCGGATGGCTCTCTTGCACCTTCAGCAGCCTTTGAGGCCAGGCTTCCCAGCCACTTCCAGCAGTTCTGGGGAGCCCCTGCTGCCCCCATGCCTAGGCCCCAGCTCCCATCAGATGCTGCCTGACTTCCCACGAGGCCCCGAGCAATAGGGCAGAGATGCGTCCTGCGAGGAAGGGTGGCGGGGGCGCAGGGACAGCCCTGAGGGTATGGTGACAGGGAAGGCCTGGCAACCGCCGTGGCTGCGGTTCAGGGCCTCGTGGAGGGCAGGGGTTTGTACTAACCTTGCACTGGCATTGTCCAGCAGAGTCACACTGGTCGCTGATGCTGCCCTGGGGGTCACAGCCACAGCCGATCGGCTCTGGCAACTGGCCGTCTCCTGAGGTGGAGGGAAGCCACAGCTGGAACCCCAAACCTGCCACCGAGCATCCCCATTTTCACCACCCTCTGGGCATCTAACTCACCACCTGAGAGAGGAAGTGTTTGTTTCTGGACACCTACCACGCACAGGCATTATACCCATTCACAGCAGCCCTCTGGGGTACGTGGGCCTTTTACTGCCCCCGTTTTACAGATAAAGGAGCCGAGGCTCAGAAAGGTAAAAGTCACTTGCCACAGGTTGAAGGAGAACAAAGGCTCTGTCCTAGCTCCACCCCTAGGGTAGCCAGATCCCAACAGCCTCCCCAACCCGACTCACTTCGACAAGGCTGGCCCTGGCTGGGGTTGCCATAGTAACCTGGGGCACACCTGTGGTGAGAGAAAGCACTGGGTGAATGGAGGGAAGAACCACAGAATCCCGGACTGTGCTGGGGGCCCCGTATTGGACTCAATGACCTCAGAGTGCTGGAAGGAAACTATTAGCCTAACTCACCCATTACACAGATGGGGAAATAGGTGGGAGAAGAAGGGCAGGGACATGCCCAGCATGGTCAGTCCTCAAACCCAGGACTTTCAGCAAGAATGAGGGGTTTTCTGGGAAGATTCTGGCCTGGTTGGGGCAGAGGGGCAGGGGGTGTTGGGAGTTGGGGGTAAACTGCAGGCCCAGATCTCTGAGGGCCTCGAATGCCAGGCTAAAGGTTTAGGCTCTCGGGTAAAGGAGCTGATTGTCTTCTGGGGGCCTTTGTGAGGCAGAGTGGGCAGATTCTGGTTCCTTCTGGTCAGGAGGGCTGGGCCTAGCCTGACTCCAGGGGCAGCCCCTCCTGCATGCTCCCCACCCTTCCCGCACCTGCCTCACCTCTCACAATGACGCCCGCTGTGGCCTGAGGAACACGCATCACAGGTGGGGTGGCCATCTGTGTCCAGAAAGCAAGTGTGGGTGGCTCTGTGGGTGTGGGGGGCAAATTTCCAGTTAGAAGGTCAGCAGCTCTTCTTTCAGGACCAGGGCAGGAGGGAGAGGAGGAGCGGGCATGTGAGTTAACGTGTCCTGAGTGCCAGTTACATGCCAGGCTCCGTGCTAAGAGTTCCATGGCATCATCTCATGCTCACACCAGGGGCCAAGGTGGAGGTATGTCATTATCGCCATTTCACAGATGAAGAAATTGAGGCCCAGAGAGAGAAGTGTATCTTATACAAAGCGACACCTCGAGGAAGTGGTAAGGCCACGATTTAACCACTGCCTCTCAGAAGGGTCTGGGAAGAAGGGAATCTGGGACAGGGCAATGGACGTTTCAGGAAAGGGCAGGTACAGGCAGGGACTGGACGCACTGGCCAGCAGTGGGGGCTCCGTGACAGGGGCACGGCTGGCAGTCTTGTGGTGTCCCACGCTGGGCATCCCCGTAATATCCGGGCTGGCACTGCTCACATCGGGGGCCCTCTGTGTGGTGCTGGCAGCCCTGTGTGTGTGGGGGGGCGTAGAACATGGGTTGAGGCTGAGCCCCTGGAGGCCACAGATCCCTGGGGTAGGAAAGAAGGAGGGTGGGACTCACCTGGCAGGAACCTGTTTCGGGCTCACAGACCTCTGTGTGGCCATGGCAGCTGCAACGTTCGCAGGTGCCCAGGTAGAGGCCGCTGGGCATGCGTGTATAGCCTGTGTCACAGTCCTGGGGGCAGGAAGATGACGGTGGAGGGACTTCCTCAGCAGGGGCCATTCTGGGAAGGGACCACTGGATGGCTGGGGCGGGCTTGGGGAGGTGGGAGAGCTAAAGGAGGAGGAGCCAGCAAGCACCGTGGAGGGAGCTGGCTGGACAGGTGGGTGGGGCCCAGGGCTCACCTGGCAGGATGGGCCACGGTACCCAGGTGGGCAGGTACACTGCTCCACTTCCAGTGCAGGGTCCTGGCCGGTGTCCTCAGGCACAGCCACATCCATGCTGATGCCAGAGACCCTGGGTGTGGCAAGACCCACTATGAATGAGCACTCGCGCTGGGCCTGGCACCCCCGGAGCCCTACACGCTATCACCTCATTAATCCTCCCAGCAGCCCTGCTGTGATGCTCCTGGGGCCCCGTCCAGCTCCCTGACTGGGCGTCCATGCCCCAGCAGCTGCAAGGGCTGTGGTGAAAGGCTTATACCTGTAACTTCCTCCAGGGAATGAGCATTCCTTGCCAGGAGAGGTCACACTGTCCCACTCCCTTGGGGTGACCAATGACAGACTGACCCAGGGTACAAAGGTCCCTCTGCCTCAAGGCAGGATGACTCTGCAGGGCTCCATGGGGATGAGACCGAGGCTGGTCTTCACCTGACACCGCTTCCTTGCCTGGCCACTTCTCCCTCCTGTGTCTCTCCCTCCCAGGTTCTCCTTGTCAATCACGGGCACCCAAACCCCCATCTCAGCCTTTGCCTCTTGGGGACCCGATCTAAGACAAGCCTTCTGAGGGAGGTACTGTTATAATCTCCATTTTACAGATGGGGAAAATGAGGCACAAGAAGGCCGCAGAGCCAGAAAGCAGCAAAGCTGGCAGTCTGGATGCACCACGTCGCACTGCTTAGCCTGGAGCCACCCCCAAGTCCCCTCCGGTCCTCCCGCCCCGGGCCCCAGACACCTGCTCTCCGCTGGCCGCTGGGTGTAGGATGCCTGGATCAGGAGGGTGTCGATGCCCGCCAGTGCCATCAGCAGGTGCTCCCGCGTGGCCGGCTGCCCGTCAGGCCGCTGCCACGCTTGCTGCCGAGGAAAGAGCTTATGGGCTGCAACCCCTGACAGGCTGACACCTGAGTGAGAGGGGCAGGGGGCCTGCCCGCCTCCCCCCGGGGGTCTCCTGGGATGGCGTTGCTCACTTCTCGGAAGGGCACGGTGAAGGTGCTGGGCTGGCCGGGGCTAGGCTCCTGGGAAGTGTGATGCTCCAAGATAATGTTATTGCCCTGCAGTACCACCAGTGGCTGCCTGTGCAGGGCCGCGGAGCCAGGCTGGGGCCACTGGGTCACTGTAAAGCGCAGCTCTCCGCCATAGGAGGTCACCTGGGACACAAGGCAGACAGGTGCTCAGCTGGGGGCCCCACCGTCGGGCCCTGCCACTGCTCCGGCCACCTCCCCCGCCTCTTCTCCAAAGGCACCATGCTGCCTGGAATTCCCTTTCTCTTCCCACCCCCCACCCACCTTGTCCCCCAGGAAGCGTGAAGGGAGGGTCCAGAAGTAGGGCCCAGACGGGAGGCTGTGGAAGGAGGAGAAGGCCAGTTCCCCGGGCACGGGGGACGAGATGCCCTCGCTGGCGTTGTGGGTGCCCGCGGCGTTGGTCAGGCTGAACGGAGTGGGCTCCTCAGAGGCCCCCAGCACCTGGGGTGGGGGGGAAGAGGCCGGGATGGGGGCCGTGGCCTGTGACTGGCCCTTGGTCCACCCAGCCCTGGGCTTGGCGGTCCCGCCAGTCTGCCAAACCACCCGCCTCGTGTAGGTACCTGTGCGCGGCTCCAGGAGGAGCTGGTGCACTGGCGACTGACGCCCATGCAGAAGCACTTGAGGCAGCCGTCAGGGTTGCGGGTGCTCAGGTGGAAAGAGCCAGCGACACACTCGTTGCACAGGCGCCCCACCACGTTGCTCTGCAGGCACAGAGCTGGGAGCTGCAGGGTGGCCCACAGGAGGGGCTCCCTGGAGCTTCCGGTCCAATCCACCCACATTCTAGATGGGAACCCAAGGCCAGAGGGAGCCGTGAAAAGAGCACACGTATGAGGGCGGCCACCGTGTGAACAATAATTCCCCATTAACGGGAGCTTATACAACCAATCGTTTTTCTCTTTTCTCTTTGGTTGCTAGGGGCCTCACGAATAAATTTTCGACTTCAAATATAGCAATGTGGTCAGAATAATTACTGCTACTATGAATGGAGTGTTTCATGAACTGTGCTAGTTTCTAGTCAACCAGCACCTCATTTAACCTCATTTAACTCCTCTAAGTCCCTTGAGAGGGATGTGACATCTTCATGCTTCACACGAGGAAACCGAGGCTCAGGAATGGGAAATGATTTACACAGGGTTCCTCAGCTTGCTAATCCACTCTGGGATGTAACATCAGGA
>NW_006786690.1:5222632-5245627 GCF_000442215.2 Lipotes vexillifer | reverse complement strand
GGAATGCCTGATTCCAAAATCTGCCCAGTTCTTTTTTCTGCAGACACTTGATGCTCCCACCCTCAATGCAAACCACTTCCCTCCTCTGAGCCCCCATCTCCTCATCTGTGAATTGGTGATGCTACTAGCTACACCATTGTGTCAATGTGGAATGAAAGCACAGTTCAAGCAAAGGTACAGTACAGCTATAACGAGAATGACTAGCAAAGGACCTGAGACTTGAACCCAGGTCACCTGCCACCCCAAACCAGTGCTCCTTCCTGATGCCGGGCCACCTCTCATGAAGGGGAAGACGAGCCCACCAGGCCCATCCGCCTGCAGCTAGGTCACCACCCACTGGCCAAGGAGCGATGGAGAGGATGGAGCCTCCTTCCTCCCTCTCCCAGCTGTGTGCTGGGACCCAAGGCCCCTGGGGTGGGGGAGGGGAGGGCACGCGTACCTTACAGAGGCAGGCCTCTCCAGAGGTCCCCGTGCTGCCTCGCTCATCACAGCGCACAATCTGCTGGTCTGGAGACACAAAGTAGGTATGGGCAGGCAAGATGGGAGTGGGATGGACATCATCTGGACAGAGTGGGGCGGCTCTCCAAGGATCATGGGGTTCGTGCTGGACTTGGGGACTGGGGCATGGTGGGCAGCCTGGGGAGGTGCCAGGGGATGGTGGCTGCGATACTCACTGGTGGGCCTGCACTTCCCGCCGGGCTGGATGGGGTTGCCCTCATATCCGGGGGCACAGCTGGGGGAGGGAGAGGGTTGTCAACAGCACTCCCATGCCCCCACCCACGATGGCCTGCTTCTCCCAGCCCCCACCCCAGGAGGCTCTCCCTCACCTCTCACAGCGGCGGCCCGTGTAGCCTGGGGCACACGCATCACACGTGGCTTGGCCATCCGTGTCCAGGAAGCAGGTATCTGAGAACCTGTGGGTACCAAGTGGACAGGACATGGGACAGGGATGTGATGATGGGCCAGGCGAGGGCTTACAGTCCCACTCTGGGAATGACTGCTGTCCACAGGGACATAGCAGGCTATGAAGCCCACCTGCTCTTGGTCTGCAGCCTCATAGCAACACTAGGAAGACAGATGGGCCCATTGTATGGAAAAGGAAGCAGGCCTTGAGAGGTCAAGGGGCCTAGTATAATTTAGCGACCAGGTGAAGATTTGAACCCAGGCAGGTCTCCCATCTCCCTGCCCAGAGGATGCCCCTAGCCTGCAGCACTACCCACTCCCTCAGCCCTATGTGCCCCATCTCGAGCTGGGTCTGACCTGCGGGAGGCGTCGATGTATGGGCAAGGGCAGGGCCGGCAGGCAGTGGCCGTGGCCCTGGTGGCGTCGCCAAAGAAGCCGGCCTTGCATTTGTTGCACTGTGGTCCCTCTGTGTTGTGCTGGCAATTCTGGGAGGAAGGGGAGGGAGTGGTCAGGTTCTACAGAGCAGCCCTCTGACCCCAGTGTGAGGCCACATTGGACCAGATGGGCTCCTTGAGGGTGGGCCTTTGAGGCTAGCTGGATCAGCCTCTCCCATCATGCTGGAACTACCCCACAGTTTTGCAGACAGGGGAGCACCCGGTTCCATCGTGACGGGGAGCTCACCACCTCACGTGGCAGCCTGTCCCATAGAAGGTTCCAAATGCCTGCTTTGTATTGACCTAAACCCACATTCTTCTTCCAGTCTGCACCCACTGGCTAGTTTTGCCCTCTGTAGGCCGTTCCTTCTACCCCTGACAGCTCTTCAGGGATTTGGAGATGACAGTTTTCCCTGCTTGAGGCTTCTTTCTGTCAGCTCCACAATCCCAGCTCCCTCCACCATTCCTAAGACATAACGTGTGATTTATAGGCTCCTTCCTCTTAGGAATGCCCTGCTAAGGGCCATGCTTTACACAGTACTCTCCAGGATTGGTCTGACCAAGGTGGAAGAGAGTAGCTCTTTCACCTCTCCTATCTGGACATAGTATCTCTGTTAATGCGTCCAGAGGTCATGACAGCTTGGGTGGCAGCCATGGCAGTCACTCTGGAGGCTTGTGCTAAGCTTTGGGTACAAGGAAGCCTCAGCCTGAACCTCCCACCGAGGCCTTGCCCCTAGCCAGTATCCAAATGCCAGCTGGCATGACTCACCAGGCAGTGGCCATACACAGGGTCACAAGAGCTGGCATGGCCATTGCAGTTGCAGCCAGAGCAGGTGCCCAGGTAGGGCCCACCAGGCACCCGGGTGAAGTGGGCATCACAGCTCTCACAGGACAAGCCGGAATAGCCAATGGGGCATCTGTGGGGACAGGACCAAGACAGTGGCTGCAAGAACCACGAGGCCTTGCTCTTCCTCCCCTATCTTTGCCAGGGTCCCTGTGGTCCCCGGCCCTGCTGGGTCAGGCACCTGCACTCCTCTACGCTGTGGGCGCGGCCATGGCTGGTAGCATAGGTGACAGTTGTATCCATGGAGATGTCACTCAGCCCCACGCTGGCCATCTTGGCATTGTACACTGTCTGGATGAGCACAGCTTCCAGGCTCTGCAGCACCTGCAGCATCTCCGCTCGCTGCACTGGCCGGCCAGACTCATGGACCCAGTGCTCCTGGGTGTGGACAAAGGTGGGAGGGGTCATGCATCAGCACCTGCCCAGCCTGTACCCCCTTCACCGCCAGCCCTGAGGGATCAGGCCCCACACACCTCAGAGAAGTGGACTTGGCGCAGGTTCACAGAACCAGGCTGGGTGGGTGTGTGGCCTCGGGAGAGCAGGCGATGTCCGGCGCCCACCAGGACCACGTCTGGCCGCTGCACTGGCTCCAGCATGCCACGTGCCAGCTCATAGCGCACCTTGTAGCGCAGGGAGCCACCGTAGGAGTCCACCTGGCCGAGATAGGGCAGATCAGGGCTGGGCCAGTCATGGGCACGCTTGATTCCCACTGTGTGTCCACTCGTTCCCCTCCTCCCTCACTCTGCATAGCTGGTACTGAGTGTCCAGCACGGAGCTGGGCACAGGGAAGCAGAGATGGGTGGGACTTGGGCTCTGCCTTGGGGATGCTCAGTCCAATTTGGGGGAGGAGTCTGATAATACTGTGTAAAAGGTGCCCAGGGAGGCCGGAGGAGGGCACTGGGGCCAGCTCAGACATGGCAAGTGGTCCAAGAGGGCTTTCCAACAGCTGAGTTAGCATTCCTCCCAACCTGACCATGGCAGGCCTGACCCTGCCCCGAATGAATGAGCTGCTGCCCACGGGGGGCTGCGCTGGGGCAAGACAACACGTCTCCCAGAGCAAAGACTGCCCTGCTGCCCCCCAGCTTCAGAGGGAGCGGAGCCCAGGCAGGTTCTGGGCATGTGCAGTGGGGCTCAGCCACCTCCCCATCCAGGGCAGCAGCCCGGCCTGTCACCTTGTTGCCCAGGAACTGCTCAGGCAGAGCCCAGAAAGAGTCATGGACCAGGAAGCGTCGGGACAAGTCGACCAGCTGGAACTCCTGCAGAGCGGTGTCGATCTGCAGCTGGGTGGAGGAGAGAGGCGGCATGCCGGGCTGCGTGGGTGTCGTCACATTCACACCTGGGTGGCAAAGGGGAGGGGTGAGGGCCATGCATGTTGTGGCCTGAGATAGCCCCCTTGAGGGGCTGTAACCCAGAGAGATGGGAAAGTTTTGGGAGAAGTGTGATTTAGAGAGAACGTTAGTTTCTCTCCCAAAGTCAAATAAAAGCAAAGTTTTTTTTTCCTCCTGAAGTTCTGGAGTGTCTCCTAAAGCATGCTCTGGGCAAAGCCAATGCTTCAGAATGATGGTTGGGAACCATCTGGGAACCCCAGGGTCAAGGAAAGGTCAAGGGGATTTTTTGCAGCAGGACTTTTCAGAGCCTTTGCTTGCCAATAGATCCATGGACTGTCAGGGTTGGAACAGCCCTCAGGAGGCAGCAGAGAGCTACACAGGGCTGAAGAATGGGCACCCAAGCCCTGGTTCCACCACCCTCCAGATGTGTGATCTGAGCAAAGGCCTCAGCTTCTCTATCTGTAAAATGGGGGTAATAGTGGCTTGCTTCACAGGGTTATTAGGAAGCTAAAATGAACAAACTGATATAAAATGCTTAAAACAGAATGTGGCACAAAGGAGATGCTCAAAAACCGGTTAGCTGTTACTGTTGCTGCTATTATGACGGGTCATCTAGTCCAGCCCTCTCCTACACACACACACACACACACACACACGCGCGCACACACACACACGCGCGCGCGCGCGCACACACACACACACACACACACACACACACACGGGAATTCTCTGTACAGCACCCTCCCAGATCTCGAGGGAAGTACCAACCATCCAAGAGATGGCATTTCTGTGATAATGGCAATGTTCCTGAACCCAGGTCCGTTTGATGCCTGGGCCCACGCCATTCTGCCTCTCACAGCCAGAGAGAACTGAGTCCAACTGCCTGCCTTTATGTTTGGGAAAACAGGCCCAAAGAAGCCAAGAGTCTCAAAGTCACACAGGCAGTGCATCTGGAGGTCAGCCCGGGGCTAAGAAGATGCCAAAGCCTTGGCTCTTAATGCTCTGGGGTCACTGGTGCCTCTGCATTCTGCAGGGTGAGGATGATGAGGACAGTGAGGATGACATCAGGAATACTTACTGGGCACCTACCAGGGACCAAGGACTATTCTCAGTGGCTTATGCATATTAATCCATTAAGTCCTTATAACAACCTGGGTAGTTAATATTTTATCCCCATTTGGTAGATGAGAAAACTGAGACACAAGATAGTAACTTGGCTACGGGCACACAGGCAGTAAGGGTCAGGGTCAGAATTTGAACACGGACTCCGGCTCCAGAGCCCATCCTCATTGTCACCTAACGCAGGTGAATATCAACTGTGGGTTTGGCTTTTCCTAAAAAAGTTTGTTTTCCCCTGAAATGCTCTTCTTACAGGGCTCAGCATTTCTTCAGCAACGCCGTGTCCCTCCCTGAACTGGCCCCATGTGTCCAGGGCATGCTGCTCTCCCATGTCTGCCCTCTGAGCCCGCTGAAGCCTGCCACTTGCCTCCCATCCACCAACGCACCCTTGAAGTCACTGGGCCGGTCAAAGCACAGCCGGATCTGGTCTCGGAAGCGGTGGCTGCTCTGGCACACGGTGGTGATGCCAAAGCAGAAGCAGGGCAGGCAGGAGGTGCTGTGCTCCAGGTAGAAGTGCCCGGCGGGGCAGGGTCCTATGGGGCGGCAAGGGAGCAGGCTACGGCCAGTCCTAGGCAGGCAGCCCCGGCTCCAGCCCCACGCCCGGTGCCCACCTGCCCATAGGCCGTACCTCGCTGCGGGATGAGCTCCAGGACACCGTCGGGGATGCCAAACACCATGCCTCGGGTGTTCATGGCCTCACAGGTGTAGGCGCCCTGGTCTGCCTCCTTCACATCACGAATGGTCAGCGTGCCACGGCCTCCCTCACTCGTCATTGTCACCCTGGTGGGCCCCGAGACAGAGGTGGGGGTCAGGCCTGGACCACTGGCCACACCTCCGCCACGTCCCCAGCCCCTGCCGGGGCCCAGAGCTGTACCTGGGATGAGAGGGGATGTGGCCCCAGTTGAGTCTCCAGTTGATGATGGGGGTGGGGACGCCAATGGCCACACAGGTGAAGGTCACCGTCTGGCCCCGGGAAGCCTGGACTGACTCTTGGGGAGGGGTCACCACCTGGGGAGGCACTGGGAGATGGGAGCAGAAGTGAGGGGTGGGAGGGGCAAAGGGAGGGGAGCGAGGTGGGGGTGGGGTAATGGCTCAGAGGAGCCAGGCCGAAGAAGAGACGGTGGGGAGGGGCCCAGGGCCCAGAGCTCGCCGCCCAGCTCCCTGCTCACTGCAGCCAAACTCGTCACTGCGGTCGGGACAGTCGCTTTCCTCGTCACAGTGGAAGCTGGCCGGGATGCACGTGCTTGTGGAGACACAGCGGAACTGCGTGGGCCCGCATACATCCTCAGGGTGCTTGGCGGCTGGGGACAGAGCCAGGTGGTGTGGGCAGTGGGCACTGCCCTCAGGGAGGACCCCCCATTGCCTACCCATGCCCAACAGCCCACCCTGCCCACCTTCCCCAGGTGTCCCCAGGATCACTGTCTCATCTCGCCCACATGACAACACAGCTGCCCTGACCAGGCCCAGACCCAGACTCTGCTGCCACGACGCCGTCCACAACGTCATGGTCACCGGTCAGCAATGAAGCACACTCTACCTGCATTCCCCAAGACAGTTATACCTGGCACGCCACAGTCACTCAGCTCCTCCCACAGCCAGCCACCAGAGAAGCCCAAGACCGCTGATCAAAGGCACAGGCCAGGATCTCTGGACGCCGGGAACACCTGGGCAGTTCTGGCTACTGGAAGGGTCTTGCGAGGGCCTGCGGCAGCCTGGACCTCGCTGCTCTGTACCCCTCTAAGTAGCCTGACCTGAGGCAGCCATCTATGGACTGGCCAGAGGCCTGGAGCTGGCCTGGCCCCAGGGCTGGGCCCCAGCTAGACATCTCTGGTAGATGGTAACTGACATTCTTTTTCTGGAAGACTGAGCTTGATACAGACACACAGGCAGGGACAGAAAGGGCAGAGTGGTGCAGGAGCAGAGGCCACCCGTCCACAGAGAAGGCACAGAGAGGAGACCGGGAGGCAGCCACCTACTCCCACTCCCTTGGGGGCTTCTGTCCCAACACCCCACAAGCCCCCGAAGTCATCTGGCTTTCATGCTCTCTGTTCTGCGCTCTGCCAACAAGGACTTGGTCTTCCTTAGACTGTTCCCCCGCAGAGGCCTCTGAGAAGGGCTTTTCAACTAAAACCCTCAATTACTTCTCTGTCCCAAAGGGCCATGTTGTCAGGCAAGCTTAGAGCCACAGAAGGGCATCATAAAACTCTGTCAGTCTGCAGCACGATGCTGCTTCTCTCCAGGGTTTGCTGCAGAGCGGGGAAGGTGAGGGGAGGCAAGGAGGAGAAGCCGGACCAGCGGACACTAGGAATGTCAACACGCACTCAAACATGTGACCCAG
Source organism: Lipotes vexillifer (assembly GCF_000442215.2). Classification (NCBI taxonomy): domain Eukaryota; kingdom Metazoa; phylum Chordata; class Mammalia; order Artiodactyla; family Lipotidae; genus Lipotes; species Lipotes vexillifer. Next base: position 5,238,661 of record NW_006786690.1, on the reverse strand, counting down.
GATCACAGAGCAATGGTTAGAAGATTATCCTCAATCTTGGACTAATAAGCCCCAGGGTTCACCTCATAGGACAGAAACCACAAGATGCTACCTGATATGGTCTCTGACTCTCCAGTCTCACCCATTTGACTGTCATAATGTTTATAACATTGACTAGATGGATGGACGAGCAATGGATAGATGGCTGAACAGATAAAAGAGGAGGAAGGAAAGATGTTGGCTATATGAACGGCTGGCTGCCTGGAGAGCTGGCAAGATGGATAATGCATGGATGGATGATAGATGGACGGATGAACACATGGGTGGCAGGAAGGATGTTGGACAAATGGATGGATGGATAGACAACAGATTGATGGATGATAGAATGGATGATGAAACGGACAGAAGGAAGGATGCTGGATACGTAGATAGGTAGACAGACTGATGAAGAACTTTGCAGATAAATAATGGATGGATGAATAGTTGGATGAGTGGGTGGGTGGGTAAATGGATGCAAGAGAGGAAAGATGCTGGACAGACGGACGGACAGATAGTGTATAGTTGAATGGTCACATGGATGAAAAGCTGGGCAGATGGAGGAACAAATAACTCAGAACCAGCTCTAGATGAAAACACTCTAGACCCGTAAGAGGAAGGCTTTGACTCACACATACATCAAGGACCCCTTCATCAAGCGACCCTCGTGTATCAAGCCTACTTGTCTGACCCCCACACAAGCATATATGACAAAGAGAAGATGAACGGTAACAAAATTAATAAAGAGACATTAACCACGGGTAGTCCTACTGCTTGCTACGAAGGCCAGCTCAGAGTCAAAGAGAGATAAACCTTAAAGTTTGTCCCCAGGGCCTCTACCACTTAGCCAGGGACAGCACACAAACCTGCCCTCGAAGGGTTGGGGCTCGGGGAGCTAGGCCAATGGGCCGGGGGCGCCGGAAGGATGCTGGGACACTCACGGCAGTCGGCTTCATCGGTGCGGTCCTCACAGTCAAAGTCGCCATCACAGCGCCACAGCTTGAGGGCACACTGCCCGTTTCCACAGGGGAACTCGTTGGGTTCACAGGGTGGGGTGGGGCCTGGGGGGACCAGGCAAGGTTCAGTGGCCATTTCCCCGCCCCCTGCATCCCCACCCACGCCCCTGCCCGGCCCTCACCGCAGTCCAGCTCGTCACTGCCGTCCCTGCAGTCCTCCTGCCCATCACACACGTAGTCTTTGGGGATGCAGTGCCCACTGCGGCATGTGGCCTCGTGGGGCCCACAAGGCACGGGCCTGCCTGGACTGGGGAACACAACCTGGGGAGCAGGGGTGGCTGGGAGCTGCCGTGGGATGGCTGCCTCCGGCTGGGATGGTACAGGTGGTGTCTCCGCCAGAGGTGGTGGCTGCGAGATGAGCTTGGGGACCGGCTCCTCTGTGGACAGAGCCCGCTTAGCGTTGGCATGAAGGGGTGGCTCCTCATCCCTCGCCCCCTGCCACTCCCCAGGCCCTGACCCTGTTATCACCCCTCCTGTGTCCCTGCCCACCTCCCGCAGACCCCTTTGCCTGCAGCAAACCCTCGCAGCCCCGGACTGACTTGGAGGCCACCGTGTCCCCAGACAGCCCCTCACCACAATCGAGTTCATCAGACATGTCCCTGCAGTCAGGCCTCCGGTCACAGCGATACTCCAGGGCCACACACTCATTATAGCGGTGGCAGGCAAACTCCGCCTCGGTGCAGACCCTTGGGAACTGGGGCACTGCGGGGGTGTGGGACAGTCAGAGAGGCAGGCAGGAGGTTGGCAGAAAATGTCACGGGTGGCACAGGCACTGCAGAGCTGGGAGGGGGCTTTGGGGCTCCGTGTCAGGCCACGTGGTTTCTGGCAGACTCAGCGAGGGCACAGAGCACGTGGTGAGCACATCCACAGCACATGTGGGATGTGGGCTATGTGGCAGTGGCCTCACCCATCCCTTACACAAACCCCACACACAGTTAACACGCCACACCATGCAATGACCACAGCACACACGTGCAGGCCACAACCAGGCCTAGAGAGGATGCACAGGAAGGGGAGGAGGGGCGGCCTGTGGGCTGTGCCCAGCCATCTTGCCCTCATCCTTCCTTCCCCTCCATCCATTAGCTTCTCTAGTTACCCGGCTCAGCCTGGGTCTGGCTTACACTCTCACCTGGTGTCACTGCGGCCACCACAGCGGCCAGGGGGGGCGGGGGTGTCTGTGCTGGAAAGGAAGGTGTGATCAGCAGCTGTCCCACCTGGGACCTGGGGGCTATGGGCTGCAGGGCTGAACCAGGCCCATCCTACCATCCCTAGGAGGTACTCATTGGAAAGTGGGGATAAGAGGACTGGAGCCTCAGCAATCTTCAGACCTGGGCCTGGGGATGCCAAAGAACAAACTTGATCTTTCGGCACATTGATTGAGGTTTTACGTGCAGAACAAATGATTTCACCCTTTTTTTCTGATTGGGTGACACTATGGTAGGGATGAAGTTTGTTCAGTTCTGGGTTCCGCTTAGTCTGGGATGGTGACATTTCCCAGAGAGAGGACTGAGATGGAGACTGGGATGGGATGGGAACTGTAGCTTGTGAGGAATGAACTGGGACTGCTTGGCCTAGAGAAGAAAACGCTCAGGGAGTTGAAACAGGAGACAGAGGGTGCAGTGAAAAGAAAGCTGGGCCTGTATAAAATGGATAACTAATAAGAACCTGCTGTATAAAAGAAATAAAATAAAATAATAAAATAAAATAAAATAAAATAAAATAAAAAGAAAGCTGGGCCGACTGAGGGTACGAAGGCCAGGCCTGCGCATATAATAGCTGTGTGGCTTGGGGCCAGTGTCCTGTTCTTTCAGAGCTGTGTTTCTCAGTTCGTCTCATCACAGGTTCTGGCAAGACCAGCAGAGACACAGGGTTTGGTTTACATTCTGGCTTTTGCACTATCTGTGTATGTGGATTTGGATAAATCATTTTTCCTCGCTGGGCCTCAGTGCCCTCATCTCTAAAACAGGAGAAATAATATCTGCTTCATAGGAATTCTTATGAAGACTGAATGGTCAGTGAAGAATTGTTGGTTATTATTAAGCACAAAAGTGTTTTTGGACCTGAAAGCACTGTATGAAGAAAGGAATTATTATTACCTATTGTCAACATAGAGAGGTTAATAGAGAGTGGAAATTGGGTCTACTGAGTACATGTTAGAGGAAACACATGTTGCTCAACCCAAGCCAAGATTGCCTAAAGATCGATGGGGCAGACTCATAAGGTAGTGAGCTCCCTGTCCCTAGTGGTGTGCAAGGCCAAGCTAGGACAGCCCATGGTAGTGACACTGAAAGGGGGCCCACATGAGTCTGAGAAGTTGGAGGAGGTGACCCTCAGCTCCAGGGCGGGCTCACCTGTGCCCAGGCGTCGGAACTGGAATCCCTGGGGAGAGGTGATGTAGGAGGCGATGGAGCCACTGGAGATGACGGTGTGGAGCACCTCCTGAATCTGAGCCCCATCTGCATTCCCTTCGGAGCCCACATCCAGCTCCACAAAGACCCAGCCGTCCAGCTCCCTAGGGATGGGTGTGGGGGGCAGGGCAGCAGGGTGAGGAAGACGCCTGGGGTCTCAGCTCCTCCCTCGGCCCCCTGCCTGACGCTCAGACCTGATCTCTTGACTCTCCCCCTGCTCCTGATTAGCCTGTACCCCATGCAAGGCAACTTAAAGTCCAAATTGTACCCCTACCGATTCCCGAATTTCTACCAATAGAGGTTCAGCCCATTAGGCCTCTCTTGCCTCCCCTCCTGGCGCCCGGCCCCTCCCCATCCTTGTCAGTCCCTCACCAGCCCCCACCCCCCACCCCAGGGGACCCTTCTCACTTGATGAACACCACACTGACAACCTGGTCTCCAGGAAGCTTCAAGTACTCTGACTCCAGCTGGAGAGGGACACAGCACCATCAGCCTCCAGATCCCTTCACCCCACCTTCAGTCCTGCCCTGCCATACTCGGGGAGCTCCCCAAAGCCCCTTCACCTCACCGTGTCTACCACAGCCTCGGACACCTCTTGGAACTCCTCGGAGCCCGCATCCTCCAGCTGAGGGCTGTAGTCGATGGAGCGAGTGAAATTTACCAGGGCTCGGAAATAAACTGCAGAAAGGAGTGGGGGGGGTGTCACTATGAGGGGCCCAGCCTGGCAGGTAGTGGCCTCAGGCAGCTGGGCCAGTGGGTGGAAATGGGGGCGATGGTCCCCAGAGGCCTCTCGCTGAGGCTGACACCTGTGTGCCCACAGCTGTGCCCAGCACTGCCTGTAGGAGCACGTGCTGTAGTGGCCCTGGCAGGCCGCCCAGGGATCAAAGCCGAGGCCCCACCCTTGAGTGAATGGCTTCAACTAACAGGGAAAATGGCCCGATCCAGATACCAAGTGGTAATGCAGAAGAGAAGACCTCCACTGGGTCAGAGGAAGGCTGGGTAAGAAGGGGTGGCTTCCAGAGGAGGAGGACCTGGCACAGAATTTTTTTTTGGCCGCGTGGCGCCGCTTGTGGGATCTTAGTTCCCTGACCAGGGATCAAACTCGGGCCCCCCGCAGTGAAAGCGCTGAGTCCTAACCACTGTATCGCCAGGGAAGTCCCCCTTTTTTTTTTGGCACAGAAATTACTCGAGAGTGACATGCTTCCCCACCCCCCCATTCATGCCAGTCATGACCCTCAGGGCTCAGCTCAGTCATCACCTCCTCCAAGAATACTGCCTGAGCTGCCCTCCTTTCCCAACCCTGGCTGGGTAGAGGCCTCTCCTCTGGGGGTCCCCCAGCCCCTTGGCTTCTCCCATCAGAGCACCTTCTACCCCACGTGGCACAGATCCTGCCAGAGCATCATCATAAAGATCGTGGGTTCTGAGGTCAGCCACACATCAGGCATGGACCTTACCTCTCTGAACTCTGTCTCCCTTTTGGTCAAATGTGCATATTAATTACATTTTACCACACTGGGTTGCTGTGGGGAAGAAATTATATCATGCTTACAAGGCCATCTCCGTGTGAATGAAGATACAGCGCCTGGCACAGAGCAAGTGCTAGGGAATCAGAAGCTGCTGTCATCTTTCTCTCTACTGCTAGACTATAAACTTGATGGGGGGAACCCTTGGGTCTCATTCACCCTGTACCCCAGTGCTTGCATAGAGCCTGGCACAGAGTAGGTGCCTAATAAGTGATTGCTGAATAAATTCATAGCAGATTGGGGTGAGCATACACTTACAACTATTGTTTATTAAGCACCTACTATATACACTTTATGGACATTAAATCTCATAATGTTCAGAGTTCATAATAGAAGTTATAAATATGAGTTGCAAATGAATCATATATATGTACACACACATGCGCACGCACACACACACACACACAGTGCTTAGATCAGAGCCTGGCACATAGTAGGGGCAATATAATATGAGCTATTACTATATGAGAAGCAGTATAGCTTAGTGGTTAAAAGCTCAGCCTCTGGAGCAAAATTTCCACTTACAAATTAAAATAACTTAAAATTGCCCTGTGACCTTAAGCAAGTTACTTAATCTCCCTGTGCCTCAGTTTCCTCATCTATAAAACAGGGACGATAGCAGTGCCCACCCCAGAGGGCTGTTGGGAGGATGAAATAAGATAATGAATGTAAAATGCTTATGGCAGTACCTGGCTCACACTAGGGGCTGCATGCATTAGCTGTATTATCTCTGGTCTTTAAGACAAACTGAAGGAATGGATTTGGTTTTATTTCTTCCCATCTGAGAGAGGCATTCATTGCTTTATCGAATCTATACTGAAGGTCTTTCATATGCTTGGCAGTGTTCTAGGGGCAAGGGATATAGCAGTGAACTTCATAAAGATCACTTTCTAGGGGGAGGAGAAAGGAAATAGAACAAATGGGCAAGGAATATACGGACTATTAGGGAAAAAAAAACAAGGGCCAAGGGAGCGGGTGTGCTGCGGTGGGGGTAGGTCCCTACTTCCACAGGGCAGCCAGGAAGGCCTCTCCACACAGGGGATGCTTGAAGGCAGAGAGTAAGGCACTGGGAGGCCCCTGAGAGGAGCGCACTCCAGGCAGAGGAGACAGCAGCTGCCCCTGAGGCAGAAGTGGGCTCTGAGAAGTGACGAGCAGCGTGTGGGCAGCAGAGCAGGGAGTGGCACTGGCTGGGCCTGTCCTCTTTCCCCTTTACTCTGTCTGGCAGGTCCACAGGTGCACACGCCCTCTGCACCTGGACCCTCCCCCACTGCGGCTCACGGAGCAAGTCCTGGGCACATCAGGATGGCAGCCTAGCAAGCAGCCGGAGGGAACTTCTGCACCAAGAGAAGGTGCTTGTGAGGGCAGCGCCGCCTGCGCTGAATCACGGGGACCATGATGGGCTGGGCTCCTGGGTGCCGGGCGGGCGGGGCCCCGTGGGCTGGAGCGTGAGGGCCGCGAGCTTGGCCACAGAGGCCTCTTGTGAGCTGGCACAGAGGCCCATTGAAAGTCCCCCACCCTGGCCCCTGGCCTCAGCCCTGCGGCCCAGCGCGGGCGAGGAGGCCAGGCCTCTGCCCAGGAATGTGCCCGCTGTTGGGGGAGGGGGCTGAGGCTCCACAAAGCCCCTTTCTACTAGGGCCTGGGAAGGGCACGGACCCTCCAACCTGACCCCACCCCCTGCCTTCTCCCAGATCAGGGGCAGGTCAGGATGAGCACACCCCCTTTTCCACCCTGAGCGGCCTCCCTGTGGCAGGTATCCGAGAGCTGGGCAGAAGGTGAGTTTCAGGAACCAGCCCCCAGAGCTGAGGGTGCTGATGGGGAGTGATGCAGACTGGGGTGGGAGTGCTCTCTGGGCGCCTGCCTGGCTGAACAGCTCCACGCTGGCCCTCATCTGACCCCATCTGGACAGCACAGTTGGAGCCAATGGCTGGAGGGACGGGAGGCCCAGAGCTGCCCGGCACCCCGAGTCGGGTGGGGAACGGCACACCTGACCACCCCCAGCCCCAGAGCCAACTACCCCACCTACGCTCGATACGGAGTCCCTGCTCAACAGAACGCCTCCCCCACACACCTGGGCCCCCGAACCCCAGCCCAGTCCCTCTGGGTACCCAGGATCAGCGAGGCCCGAGGCCCTAGCCTTTTCCCCGAGGGGTTGCTGCACCCATCCTGCCTACACCAGGGGTCCGGCCCACTGTGCTTAGATTGTGTGCCCGGCTAGGGCCTGGCTGCCTCCTGGGCAGGGGCAGGGGAGAAGGTGAGGCCAGCTGGGGCGGGGACAGAGGCAGGCCTGGCCCCAGACCCTGCAGAGAGGTGCCTCTGACCCTCAAGAGTGACCAAGTGCAGGCCGGGAAGGAAAAGAAGACAAAGGAGTGAGAGGAAGAGCTGGGAGAGGAGGGGGAGGGAGAGAGGGAAAGGAGACTCCTCATCGGGCTCCAAGACCATCACACCAGCCACGGGAGGGCGGCCCGGGGGTGGCCAGGGCCTGCAGAGAGGGAGGTGAGGAGGGGCAGAGACAGCAGGGAGGTGGCGAGACCAAAGGGAGAGACGGAGGGGGGAAATGACAGAGAGACACAGAGACTGATGGAGACAGAAAACAGAAAGAGATGAAGCAGACAGAGAGATGGAGACAGAGACACAGAGAGATAGATATAGGCAGAGACACAGAGAGAAAGTGGTGGGGAGAATGAGAGAGAGAAAAGACGAGACAAAGGCAGATTGGAAAGAGGGAAAGACAGAGGGACACGGAAGCAGAGATGCAAGTCCAAGAGGTGGAGGGAGAAAGGCAGCGTGAGACAGAGACACACAGAGTAGGAAAGAGATGGCTCAAGGCAGGGGAGGGAGGGAGCAGGGGAGACATGTAGACAGTTTGCCAGCAGGACAGACAAAGAGACAGTCAGAAGGTGGAAAGATTGGGCGAGGGGAGGTGGGCAGGGTTCCCAAGGTAGGGAGGCCGAGCCAGGAGCTGTCCAGGAGGGGTCCTGGCCTGGGGGTGGCAGTCAGGGCTGGGACAGAGCCAAGGGGAGCCGCAACACTGCCCGAGGGAAGGGGTGAGGGAGGAGCCGTCTCAGACATTCCAGGGTCGGGGGTTGGGTCAGTCAAGGGGTGGCCAGGCACGGCCCCATCATGGTCAGGACGGCCCTTGCTTACCAGAGTTAGGAGGGACCTGCCCTTGGGCAAGGCTGAAGCAGGCACACTGACCCTGGGAATCAGGGAGACTTATCTGATGCCTCCTGGGCCGAGATTCAGCCCAGCTCTCTGGACCTGCCCCGGGGGCAGCGGGCTGGTGCCAGCGTTTGGGTCTGGAGGGCCTAAGGCCCCACATCTTCCCATAGATCAGCCCCACCTACAAGGAAAGGCTCCGGCCCTGCCCTTGGGCCCTCCCCTTGGGCCCTCCCCAGCTACTGCCCCCCATCCCCATCCTTCCCCCACCTCTGGCTTCTCTTGCCCTCATAGCTGCTTCTCATGGGAGGAGGTGGGTTAGCAAGGACCACTCAAAGCAGGTGGAGCTGCTGTGAGCAGCCCCCTGGGAGGGGGCTCTAGATATTTCTGAAGGGACAGGGTGGACTGGCCCAGGGCCTCAGCAGGCAGACTTGGCTTGGCAAGAGGCAGCTCCCAGAGACACATTAGCATGGGCCATTCTGGGGTGTGCATTGTGTGCATGGGGCCCACCTGACACCCACACACAGGCCCCACCCAGCTCCCAGGCATCTGTAGCCCTGCAGAGACCTACACATGGAAAAGCTTCAGGCAGTGTCTGCTTCCCAGGTGCTGGGAGGTCACAGTCAGGGCTGTGCCACCCAGGGGTCAACCGTCCTATCCATACTGGCCCGGTTAGGATGCCACCCTCTGGCATTGGGATGCTTCTGATACTCCAGCCGTAGGGAGGCAACCCCGTCCCTGGAGGGACCCAGGCCAGACTCGCCCCAGGCCTGCTGGGGTGGGCAGCACAGGGATGCAGCGGGGCCACCCAGTGGTGACTCTGAGCTGAGCTCCATCCTTGGCCCTGATCACGTTGTGCCCAGGCACTGGCTCCCAGAGAAGGCAGCAGGAACCGCATGGCTTTGTCCTGAGTAGTTCCTTCTCTCTCCAGAATCCCAGGGTGGGAGGAAACAGAGACTCTGAAGCCCCGGTCCCAGCGCTGGGCCAGCTCCTGCTCTGGCTGTGCACTTGGAGTTCTGGCAGAGTGGGCAGCTGATGGAGGCCTGATTCCTTTCCCTCCAGGAAGCCCAGCCCTCTTTCCCCAACCCAGGAACTTCGGCTTCCCAGCAGGTGACCCGACCTAAGGCAGGCTCTCTCCCAGGTCCAGCTCTTGGCTTACCCGAATGCCTGTGCCACAGAGTCCCCTCTGTCTGCCCACCCCTGCCTGGGGACCCCCACTCTGCAGCATTCACCCCCAAGGAGGGCTCTGGGGAAGGACTCCACAGCCGAGCCGCCCAGGGAGGTGAGAATCTGGTTTTGAATGCTGAGTGGCTGACTTTCAGTCCCTATCAGAACCGGGCATTTCCCAGCACAGGCAGACACAGAACCTGTCCATACCCAACCTTGCAGGGACTGGCCAACCAAGGCACCCAAATGTCACTCAGCGGGGATAAGACCATCCCCATGGCAGGCACAAAGAGCCCTCAAGGCCCTCAGTCCAGGAGATGCCGCCTCTGTGGCTTGGGAAGACCTGCTCTGGGTCTTCCCCGGGGGCAGGATGGGGGCCTGTGCGATGCCCCCAGACACTTACCCATCTGGAAGTCCCCGCTGCCCAGGTCCCCGCTGCCCACACCATCTACAAGCAAAAGAGAGACTTATTCAGCAACAACTAATCTTTTTTGAGCACCTACTGGGTGTCAGGCACTGTTCTGGGCACCTGGCACACGGTGGGGAAGGTCATGAAAACACAGCTGTTGCCTCCTCTCCACACTTAGGGAGGGCCGGCCTGTAAAAGCCAGCTTGGAAGCCTCCATCAGAGAGGGTGTGGACCAGGATGGATGGGGTGGGTGGCACCAGGTCAGACTGGCCTCTAGGTGAGAATGGGAGGAAGTGGAGTAGGGGGCCGTAATCATCCTCTACTGTGCACTGCCCACCACCCTCCCCTTAGGTCCTGCTCAATCTGGGCTGTAAGGAGAAGCAGCCACCAGTCCCGGGTCACACAGTTTTAAGTGGAGGATCCTGCGGTCACTGGAACCAGGGCTCAGGACGCACGCAGCTTTTAGCCCACCTCTTTTTTTTCTGAACTAAAAAAAAAGTTGCTGTACAATATTATACAGGTTACAGGTACACAATATAGCGATTCACAATTTTTTTGTTTTTGTTTTTGGCTGTGCCGCACGGCTTGTGGGATCTTAGTTCCCTGACCAGGGATCGAACCCAGGCCCCCGGCAGTGAAAGCGCCAAGTCCTAACCACTGGACTGCCAGGGAATTCCCATGATTCACGATTTTTGAAGGTTATACTCCACTTATAGTTATTATAAAATATTGCCTATGTTTCTCATGATGTACAACATATCCTTGTAGCTTATTTTATAGCCAATAGCTTGTACCTTTTACTCCTGTACCGCTATATTGCCCTTCTCCCCTCCCCTGTACCCACTGGTAACCCACTAGTTTGTTCTCTACATCTGTGAGTCTGCTTCTTTTCTGTTATATTCATCAGTTTGTTGTATTTTTTCGATTCCACATATAAGTGATATCATACGGTATTTTGTCTTTCTCTGTCTGACTTATTTCACTTAGCATAATGCCCACCAAGTCCATCCATGTTGCTGCAAATGGCAACATTTCATTCTTTTTTAGGGCTGAGTAGTATCTCATTGTATATGTATATACCACATCTTTATCCAGTCATCTGCTGATGGACACTTAGGTTGCTTCCATATCTTTCTTAGTCCATCTCCTGAGGTGCCACCTTGGGCAAGCATCCTGGAGCCTCTTTAAGGACCAGTGGGAAGAGCCCCAATTCCGTCCTTACCCCTTCCACTCCCAGCCACCAGAACCCTCTGCTCACCTCCGGAGGCCTCATCAGCCAGGAAGTCTTCATCATCAGAAAGGTCTGAATAGCTCCAGCCAGCACGGCCCACTGTGACTGTCTCTGCATCCTCGGGCAGGGACAAGCCATCATATGCCCTCAGCCCGCAGGTTACCTGTGGGACACCACATGAGCAATTGTGTCAAACTCTCCAACTCCTGCCAAGCCCAGGACCCCTCTTCTCACTTCAAGGGGGAGCCCAGAGTCCCACCCCAAGGCCCTCCGGCAGTTAAGTCAGACATGGTCTGGCAAAGACAGTCAGGCTGGGGCTGTACCATTGTTTTTGACTCAGTTTCCCCAAATCTCATTAGCCCCTGCATGAATCCTCAAATAAACTTATAAGTTTGTTTTGGGCCACACTGCGCGTCTTGTGGGATCTTAGTTCCCCGACCAGGGATTGGACCCGTGCCCCCTGCAGTGGTAGCGCGGAGTCCTAACCACTGGACCGCCAGGGAAGTCCCGACAACAAACTTAAAATCACTTTGGTACGTGACGACTCTTCGTCCTTTGGAGAAGGCAAGTGATGTCCAGGACATGAGTTAATGGATAGGGAGACACAGGCAGGTAAAGGGTGACTGGGGCCAGCAAAGATGGGGGATGTGGGCAGGTGACAGGGTGGCCAGGGGCAGCATGGATGGGGGACAGAAGCAGAAATGGAGGGGAGGTCAACTGAAGCTGCTGCCCCCGACAGCAGCCCCCTGCCCCCCTGCCCCAGCGATCTTGGCCACCTCTTTCTGCCTTGGTCTGGACTCCAAATCTCCAGGCCACAGGGAACACATTCCAGCCATGCTGGACATCAGCTCTGGCACTTGTGGCCACACTGACAGGATCATCTGCGCACCCAGAAGCGGGGGTGGAGCCCAGCTGCTGGGCTGAACGGGGGGCAGGTCAGGCGTGGTGTCAACTCATGTGACCTCGGGCTGCAGCTGAGCCCAGCACAAGCTCCACCTCAGGCTCCCGTTCCACAGAGGGGCGGCTCGGACCCCGCACCTTGCAGGCCGGTGCAGAAGGGCCCCAGCAGCCATGACCCCTGCCTTTCTTGGGGATGTGTGCGGACAACGAAGGCCTCTTTCCCCTTAGACAAGATTGAGGTGTTTCCAAAGGAGTTTTACAAAATAACTTAGAGGAAAACAAACCCAGCAGAACCCAAGGAAACCCCAGAGCCCCCAAGCACAAGAGTGCATGAATTCACACACCCAGCCCCAGATGGCCTGGCGCGAGTGTCTCAGGCCTGCCCTGGCCTCAGCCCTATCTGGGGAGCCCAGCCTGACCAGGAGGAAATAGTCTCACTTGTGAAAACCAAACCCGGCCTTCACTGGCTAGACAAGGTGGTGGCAGCAGCAGAGAGGGCCAAAGACGAGAAGAAAAACAGAGAAACAGCCAATCCTCCCTCCCTGCTTCCCCAGCTTCACACAGCCCATGTCTTGGAGCCTCTGGCCTTTTCTCAGCTGGTGCCTCTTTTGGAATATGCCCTTCCTCCTTTTGTTTACCTGGCTAACTCCAGTTCATCCTCCGAAACTCGCCTGAACATCACCTCCTCTAACTACTCAGTAACAAAATGGAACAAACTCCATATAGGCCTGGAAACATGGAGGACTCTCAAACACATTATGCTGAGTGAAAGAAGCCAGACACAGAAGACTCCATAGCATATGATTTCACTTATATGAAACCCACGGGGGAAAAGTCTAATCTATAATGACAGAAAGATCTGTAGTTGCCTGGGACCAGGGGTCGGGTGTGGCTGTCCGGGAAGGGTCACAGGAAACCTTTTGGAGTAACGGTCCCCTGATTAGATACAACTCATTCTCATTACTGAATTGTACACTTAAAGTGGGTATGTTTTATTGTATGTAATTTACACCTCAATAAATATGACTCAAAAGAAAATCTCCTCTGGGAGGCTTTGTCATGACTCCTTGGCCTTTCCAGCCACCTCTGCCCCTAGGCTGGGTTCTGGGCCCTCCAGGGCTCACACTGTAATGACCTGTACCTCCACTGGAATGACAGCACCTTGAAGGCATGGCCTGTGATGAGCTCATCTCTACCTTCTCAGCACTCCATGTTAAAAATAAATGCTTGAATAAATGAATGGACAAAAGTGTCATCACCTATTAATTCTAGCTGCTTCCTGAACATGACTTGTTCTGAAGGTACCACCCACCCCCAAGCAGTCTGTATGCATCTCCCTCCCAGGCTGGGAGCTCCCTGGGGGGAGGGGCTGGGTGCCATTTGGTCATCTTTGTGTTTGCAGTGCTACCAAGCCTTGCATAATGTCTGCACTGCCCATGTCTTATCCCCTAAAGCCCCTTCCCCGCACAATCCACTGGCATATCCCTCCTCCTGTTCCTTCCTTTTTTTTTTTTTAATATATATATTTTTGAATTCACATGTATTTTATTTCATTATTTTTTGGCCACACCACACAGCATGTGGAATCTTAGTTCCTCGACCAGGAATTGAACCCGCATCCCCTGCATTGGAATCGCAGAGTCTCAACTACTGGACCACCAGGGAAGTCCCTCCTGTTCCTTCTTACCCCTCCCTCTCCCTCTAGACAAGTGCCCATTCCAGCCCTGGGGCCATGCCCATGAGGTCTGCATCCAGGAATAAGCCTTAGAACCTCAAGGAGCTGGTGAGAAATAGATTCCTGGGCTCCTTCTCAGAGCTGCTGAGTCAGACTCTCCCCACCCCATCCGGGAGGGTTAAAGTCGTGCATGCTCAGGGGATTCTGACACTCACGGGTTACGAACCACAAGACTAGCCCCCTACCAGGGGTTCTCCCTCCTCCCCTGGGTAGGGGTAGAGGGCAATGTTCCCACTGGGTTGGGGGCGGGGGTGGTCCTGAGAAGGCCCTGATTGACCTAAGGGGACTGAGGCTAGGGCTGGTGCAGGGGCACAGACACTGGGCAGAGGAGGTTAGAGGGGCAGGACCCTCCCGACTTGGGGAGGGCTCTCTTTGTGTCATTGCCACCCCCTCTCCCTCCCCATGGAAGCAAGGCCGTGGAGGGCATGCATGGTGCACAGAGATTCCTGGCAACCCCTAGACACCAGACTGCTGTCTGGAAAGGAAAATCCTGGTGGTAAGCAAGGTCTAGAGCTTCTCCCAGGGAGGGAGAGGCCACCGGGGCTTGGGAATGGACAGGAAATAGCAAAGAGAGATTCAACTTGGAAAAAATGCTAGGAACACACATCTGCAGTGAGAGGAGAGAATCCAGAGCATGGCGGGTCCTGGACCGAAGCCCCTCCACCCCAGGGACCCCAGGAAATGGTCTCTGTGCATGCCAGCCTGCCCTTGCTTGCAGTCCCTAACCCAGGACCCGAGGCTTTGGGGTCAGATAAGGGCCTGCAGCAAGGCACAAGCCAGCAAGAGCAGAGACTTCACTTGTGGAAAAGCTGAAGATCAAAAGGTTTTCACAGCTGTATTTTACATCTGAGAAGGGAGATGAAGCCAGGCTGGAAAGAAGCTTCCAGAAAGAGCCCCAAAGAGCCTGAGACTTGACCATAGAAGGGAATTTGGATTCAGAGCTGGCAAGTCCAGGGTCTACTTGGACTAACATTTATTGAGCACTTACTATGCAGCAGGCACTCCTTTAAGGATTTTGTAGGTGTTAACCCAGGTCAGGTGTTAGGTAACCCCACTGTAAAGATGGGGAAATGGAGCAGAGTCAGGAACCTGCTTGAAGATCTAGCACAGGGTAGAGCTGGGATTTGAACCCTGGTGGTCTGGCTCCAACAGCTAAGTCCTTACCACTGTGCCACACCACCTCTGTAACGAAGGCTGTGGAAGAGATGAACCAACTGAGGTCACTGAGAGTCACTCCCACAAAGCCTCTCAACTGCAATTCACAGTTTACAGAGCACTTCCTCAGCCTCAGTGTCATGTGACCCTGACAATGACCCCCTGAGATGGATGAGCTGGTTTGGATGGCCCCCACTGGCTGGCAGAGTCAGGACTGTCCCAGGACCTCTGAGCTCCCTACCCCAAGCCCCTGCTCCCCAGGAAAGGACATGGGGCTGGAGCTGGGCCTCTGGGCTGGCCATGAGGCCCAAGCAGTGGGCAGGGCCAGGAGGCCCAAGGCTGTCCAGTCTCCAACCCCAACCGGACCAGCTCCCAGGATGGCTCATGGGATGCCTGAGCTGGCAGCGTCCTGGACCCACACAGTGGGTGCTTAAGGTCCCAAGGAGGGCCATCAGTGGCTCCAAGGTCAAAGGCAGAAATAGAACCCAGGTTTCCTGCGCTGCAGCCTGTCTCCGGCTGTGAGGGAGCCCTGCTTCCTTCCAGAGGAACCCAGCACTTCAGGCAGGCGCTGGAGCCGGATGGCGGGGCCAGACAGGAGGGCAGACCTGGGTCAGAGAGGAAGGAGTCAAACAGAGAAGGGGATTTTCCAGACCCTGCAGGTTCCTGGTGAAGGAAAGGAGGGGGCAGCTGACTCACACAGGCCAAGGACTGTTCTAGACTGCTAGGAACAATTGCGTGCGGTGGAGGTGTGGGCAGAGTGCCCCCCACCCCACAATGGCCAGGCGCTCCCTGAACACAGGCAGGGTGAGGCAGTGGGGGGACCAGACAGGCAGGATATCAAACAGACGGGGGACTTCTGGGAGGCAGCCACTCTCAGAGGCTGGGTTGGATCCAGGCCCTCCAGTGAGGATGAGGTCGCACATGGAGCTCCAGGTCCAAGTCCTGCAAAGGCCCCTTGGGGACCGGGGACATTGGCTGCGCCTTCCTCTCCTGGCCTGGGCGAGGATGCAGAAGGAGCCAAGGATGTCTGGGAAGAGTGTGGGGGTGAAAGGTCAAGCCATGAGCGAGGGGTACAGAAGGCAGAGGTTTTGGGGTGCAGGGGGAGGTACAGATACAGATAGTGGATATGGGGTGTGGGGTTTTCAAAAGGAGTTTTTAGGGGCTTCCCTGGTGGCGCAGTGGTTGAGAGTCCGCCTGCCGATGCAGGGGACATGGGTTCGTGCCCCGGGCCGGGAGGAGCCCACATGCCGCGGAGAAGCTGGGCCCGTGGGCCATGGGCGCTGAGCTTGCGCGTCCGGCAACGGGAGAGGCCAC
>NW_006786690.1:5217254-5222441 GCF_000442215.2 Lipotes vexillifer | reverse complement strand
GCCATGGGCGCTGAGCCTGCACGTCCGGAGCCTGTGCTCCGCAACGGGAGAGGCCACAGCAGTGAGAGGCCCGCGTACCGCAAAAAAAAAAAGAAAAAAAGAGAAAGAAAAGGTAAAAAGGAGTTTTTAAGTGAGGATTGTGGGTCTTGTAGAGGTTACGTGTATAGACAAGAGTTTCCGGCGCTGCTGAAATCAAAGCTGTAGGAAGAGACACAGCGGCAGGTGAAGAGACGACCATAAAAATGGTCACTGTCCGCGGAGGGCTTTCTCCGTGCCAGGCCCTGTCCTCAACATACTCAACTAATCCTCACAGCAACCCGGGAGGGCTGGCACTACAGGGCCACTATCCCTCATCTGCAATAAGGGAAATCCAAGGAGCTCTGAAAACCAAGAGTGGTTTTTTTTGTTTTGTTTTTAATAAGTTTAGAGCAGGCTCATTTGGTGTCAAGTCCTGACCTAAATTGACGTGAAGCTATTAATAGCTTAACCACTCCACTTAGGGTAAACAGTCATACATTTTGCTGCAGCAATATTAATGTGTTTGATTATGGGGTGTTGCCCCAGACTCTACTGAGGATGTCACATCACAGCTGGCACATGCTCTATGTCACCTTTCTCAAGTTTGGAAACTTCTGAATTCCAAAACATGGCTGACTCCAAGGGTCTCAATTAAGGGACTGTGAACTTATAACTGTTATTTCCATTTTGCAGGCTCAGAGAGGGTCATCTGTGTAAACGGGATTAAGCATGTAAGTCATTCAGCCTGGCACTTGTATACGGTAAGTGCTCCATAAGCATCAGAATTAGTACCGTGCAGGGGGTACAGGGTAGAGGTGAAGGGCTGAGAGGCGATGAAGTGATGCACGGGGGCGTGGGATTTGGGCTCAGGCCTAGGGTCACCTTCAGGTCTGGGATGAAGGGAGGGGTCTAGCTCTGCTGCCCAGGCCCTGGGCTGGCTGGCTGGCTGGGTGGGGCCCTGGCTGGGGGTGAAGCTTGGTTTCAAGGCTCAAATTGTCTGCCTGCTCTGAGGTTGATTCTGGGAGGACTGGGGGACTTCGGGCTTCTCCAGAGACATTCTTCCCATGTCTTGGGCAGCCAGCCCGTGCCCTCCCCCGACTTCCCCATGGCCCAGGCCTGGGGCTGAGCCCTCCACCACCCCACAGCTGGGCAGGAAGGCCTGAGTACCGCAATCCCCAGGGTGGCTGCAGCTGCCTGGAGTGAGCTCACTCCATCAAAATCCAGAGACAGCGTGCGGGTGGGGGACAAACGAGCCGCTGCCTGCCCACCTGCCTTCTGCCAGCACAGACTCTGCCCCCTCCCCCATCCAAGGCGGAGGGACCAGCAAAAGCGTGACCCGAGGCCCCTGAATCTCCAGGGAGGGACCCAAACTCAGACAAGTTCCTCCTCCCACTCTGCTGTGACGCAGGCTCCCAGATAACTCCACAAGTGCTCCCCACACTCTGCTACAACCCAGGCCCCAGATATGGGGTCAAGGTGCCATGCCCCACCCCCAGGCTGCTGGGTACCTTGTCCACAGGGCAGCAGAAGGCAAAGGGGAAGGAATCTGTCAGGGCAGCACTTTGTTGTGCAAACTGCCAGGGGCGGGAGGGCCCAACACAAAGGCCAAAAGGCCTTTAATCCCCTGGCAGGCTGAGAGGGGCGCCGGGCCGGAAAGGAGGCGGCCACAGCCTCCTCTGGCATGCCTGCACTGCCCGTGCCACTCGGGAGCCCTGCCAGCTTCCCACACTTGGGCTCCCAAGGCGGCAGGATCTTCGCCAGCCAGGTGGCCAGGAAGGACACAGATCCCCCAAATGAGAATGGCCGAGGCTCATCAAGTGCTCACCATGTGCAGATGCTGAGATAAGGTCTCTACAAGGCTTATCTCACGCAAACCCGCAACCTCACAAGGCAGATACTGGTGGCTCCCCCACTTTTCAGATAAGGAAAGAGGCTCAGAGAAGGCAAGTCACCTGCCCAAGTACACACAGCTAAGGCAACAGCAATCCAGTTTGAAAGTGGGGCCCCTGTGCTAGCTCAGAGGCACAGCTGCCAGCAGGCCCCTCCTTCTGACCCCTGCCCTCTGTACCATGGCCTGGAACTTGGAAAGGCAGCATTCCAGCCAGCATCCCGAGGGAGTGCTGAGGCCCAGTCAGGGTCTTCAACCCTGGCCAAGGGAGTGGGAAGCTGGGGCCTGGGGCTTCTCATCCCAACTCTGCCCCAAACTCACCATGTGACCCTGGACAAGCCCCTTGACACCCTTCCCTTTTAGCAAACTGCAGCCATCTCAATCAATGTGAGCCAAAGCACCAGGAGGACAGGACAGTGATTTTTATGCTTTGATCATTGCTGCATCTTCAGAACAGACAACACATAGTAGGTGCTCAATTAATATCTGCTGATTGAGGGACTTCCCTGGTGGTCCAGTGGGTAAGACTCCATGCTCCCAATGCAGGGGGCCCAGGTTCGATCCCTGGTTGGAGAACTAGATCCCACATGCATGCTGCAACTAAGAAGTCCGCATGCTGCAACTAAAGGATCCTGCGTGCGGCCACTAAGACCCGGAGCAACCAAAATAAATAAATAAACAAACAAATATTTTTTAAAAATCTGTTGATTAGGTGGCATGGTGAAAGAATGAATGAATGAACAAACGAACTTGCCCAACAACCCTGAGGTAGGAATTAGCCCATTTGACAAAAGAAAGCAAAGTTCAGAAACAGAAAGTAAGGACTTGCCCAAGATCACACAGCTAGCATATAGCAGAATTATCTCTGGGCTTCATTTCCCCATTGGTAAAATCGAGGCCATAACACCTCATCCCATGAGAAGCAGGGGACTGAATCACACACTCCCTGAAATCCATCCTAGGACACCTTGCCCTTGGATTACAATCCTGCCAGGTCTCAGTTCTCTTGGTGATAAAAATGGTCTTTGGCCACACTTCCCAAAGCAAAGAACCCTGCTTTGTTTGCTTCCTTCCTGGGGCTGCTGGGAGAGACAAGTAGAATGAGGGGTGACCTGCTTTGGGAAGTGTGGCCAAAGACCCTGAATTGGTCTGGCCCTTTCGCAAGTAGACCTGACCCGGGCTCTGCCTTGAAGGCCCCTCTAATGTAGCTGGGGTGGGCGCCCGAATGGGTCTGCTTCAGCCATGGCCAAGCAAGGGCAATTTATCCCTGCGTCTCAGAGAGATGCGACCGGTGGGGCAGAGAGGGTGCACAGCCCCGACTCTAGGCCACCTCAGCCTCCTCCTAGCTGGGTGGGCTCAGCCTCCTCATCTGTTTAAACAGGGTCATCAATCAGACCTAGCCCATAAGGTTCAATTCCAGTCAATCTGGCCTCTACTTTTTGGGCATCTAATAGGTGTTGGCCCTGATGATAAAATGTGGAAGTAGATGGTCACGGAGCTCCGTGTGCCTAGTGGAGACAGACCACGAAACCGAGTGAGGACAACACAGTGTGCAGAGAACTCTGCAGAGGAAGGACAGGGGCTGGGAGAGCCCAGAGGGGGGTCCGCCCCACTTAGCGAGGCTCGGCGGAGGTTGGGGAGGGTTTCCCAGAGGAAATGACAATTCAGCTGGGTTTGAAGACGATTTTGCCTAAGCAGGATGGAGAAGGGAGACAGAGTACGCACCAGGCAGAAGGAAGGTGGGCTGAGGGACGGGAAGAAGTGTGGTGCAGTGGGACATGGTGTGCCAGGCGGCAGAGGATCAAAGGAAACCAGCCCTGAATGGGCTTTTCCACTAAAGGGCAGCACCCCTTTTTGCGCTGTTGTCATGGCGCTGGTCACAGAGCCCAGTTCTCCCAGTGCCCCCGGAGTCCCCACCCTCTCTTCCTGCTCTTACACCCCAAGTACGGGTCTCCCCTGGTGCTGAGTGTGCTGCCTGCCGCTTACAGGGAGGAAGCAGGAAGCTACTGGGAAATGTCTCTGCCCCACCCATGTGCCAGGTGGGGCCACTGTGGTGGCAGTGGCCGAGTGGCAGCGTCCGGGCTGGGCCGCCCAGCAAGAAGGTCCCCGGGGGTTGAACATTATCCACCAAGTACTGTTGGTGCCAACAGCACCTGTGGTGTTCACGTGCCTGCCTCCTGCCCACAGCCCGGTTTGGTCCTCAGATTCTCTGGCCATGGAACACTGGCGTGCCTGTGGGCCTTCGAGGCCACAGCAACCTGGTCGGGTGTGCCCATGCCTTCTGGGGTCACGACCCACAGATTTCATGAATGAAGTCCCTAGCACAGTGCCAGTCCTACGGGAGGATGCGGGGAGTGTTCCACACATTTTCAATGAAATGAGACACCACTAACAACAATGAGCCTGAACAGACTAGGTCAGGCCTTTCCACTGCTCTCGACTCACCAACAAATTAGGAAAAAAGCCCTTATTATGGCCAACCAGGTCCCACGTGATCTACCTACACACACGTGTATATACTTATACAGACCACTGCACTTCCTCTCCTACTGTACCCTCCCTACTCCCTGCCACATTTGTCTCAACAGTTCTCAAACACACCAAGCCCCCACCCACCTCAGGGCCTTTGCACTTGCTGTGTCCCCTGCCTGGGACACTGCCCCCAGGTGTACACATTCCTCTTCCTCTGGTTTTTGCTCAAATGTCACCTTTAGAGAGACCCACCCCGACTATATCCCAGGTCCAGAATCCATTATAGTTGGCTCTCTGTTGCTTCCCTTACTTTGCCTCAGACGACCTCACCACTTAAATTCTACCCTACATTTTACATGTTTATCATCAGCTCTGTGAAGGCAGGGACTTTGTCCATTTTGTTCACTGCTGAATCCCCAGCCCCTAAAAGTGCCTGGCACACAGGAGATGCTCAATAATATTTGTTAAATTAATGAATGAATGGGGTTTACAAATCAAGAGACAGGCTTAGAAAGGTGACTTGCCCATGGCCACAGAGACGCTGAAGCCAGACCCCTGGTTCCAAACAGGGAACTCTGTTCTACCTGAGCCCTACTCCTGCCATCTCTGACGCCTGGAGCTTTGCAGCCAGGAGGCCCATCTCTGGGGGCACAAGAAGCTGTCCACGGTCACTGAGGAGAGACCTGCCCGCTGCCCAGACCAGCATCCCAGGGAATGGGCGGGGATCTCAGAGGCAAGCAGGCCCACAGCTCTGGCTCCAGGGCCTTGCGCAAGGCAGCCAGACAGCCAGGCCTCAGTGACTCCATTCC
>NW_006786690.1:5198467-5217169 GCF_000442215.2 Lipotes vexillifer | reverse complement strand
CCTGCTTGCTCCCGTGGGCATCAGCAACAGGAAAAAACAGGCTGGAATGGCAGCCCAACAGCTGCAGCCAAAAAGCCCAGCTCCCCCTGCCCCCGGGGCTTTCCTCATCTGCTTCCTGGAGGGGGAGGAGGGGCAGGCAGGGCTGAGCCCATGGTTGAAGATAGCCCTGTGGGCAACAGAGCTGGAAATAAGAGGAAGGGCCCCTTCCTTTTGAGGCACCCTCCCTGTCCCCTTTCCTCATGACTAATGTCCATTCCAGGGCACAGTAACTCTGGACAGGAATAGGTATAAGGGAAGGTCATGCAGACAAACACTTCTGGGAAAGGCTGGCTGCACAAAGCTGAGCTGGTTCCCTAAGTCCTAAATGTCCCAAATACCATGATGAGGGAAGGGGGACAACTATTTAGTGTTTCCCAAATGTGCTTAATTTGGAACCCTTTCTTCCTGCAGACCTCATGGGACTAGGGTTCCACAGAACATACTTTGGGAACACCCACCCCAAACATCCACCTTTCCCTCAGCTAGCTGCCAGCTAGTTCTCCCAAAGGAAGGCTTTAGACGTAAGCTGTGAGCCACCACCACAGGGGTTTTGAAAAGGGGGTTCCTGAAGACAGAAAAGCCCCAAGGCCACATGAGAAGGGCTGACAAAGGAAAAGCAGGCCAGGTGACAGCTAGCTGGTGGCAGGAGGATATGCTCTCTCCTGGGGTGAGAAAACCCAGACAGGGGCTGCTCCTTCCCTCCCTGGCCATCAGCTGCCCTCTCAGAAGATGAGCCCCTCAGAGAGGACAAGGAGGGTAGCCCAGCACCTGGTCACTCCCAGTGCCCTAGGATCAAGAAGAAGGTCCCAGGGTATCCACGCCCAAAGACAAAGGGAGTGGAGTGATCGAGGGCGGGCTCAGCTGCTGAGTGCAGAGATGGGGACGGGGGATTGTTGGGGGCGAGGGGAGGTGGGAGGGGTTGGTGGTCCTCCAGGCAGCAGGTGGGCCATGAGGGATGGAGAATGGGCTTCCAGCTCACCCTGGTGTCTTGGGCAAGTCCCTTCCCCTCTCTGGGCCTCAGGCTCCCTTGTCAAATGACGCAGTAGGCCTAGATCACTGTTTTCCAGTCTGTCCTCAGGGGGTGGGGGGGAACAGGTAGAGTTTGGGCCCCCTCCCCCAAATACTCACTTCAATAAAAAACAAATTCCATCTTTTCCCATTTTATATTCTGACCTTCTACATAATATGTCTGGTTTAGTCCCTGGTTAGCTGTAAGCAAGTCACTTCACCTCTCTGTGCCTCTGTTTCCTCAGCTGTAAAATGGGCATGATAATTTATAATAATAGTATCTACCTCATAGGGTTGTTGTAAAATGCTAGCACATGGTGGAGGCTCTATAAGTGTTTGCTGTTATTTATCAAAATATAATAGTATTTAACCAAAATACCATTATTTTGATTGAAACAAGGGTTGCACTGCTTAATAATAAGTTTAAAAGTTTTCAGCTTAGACGATCCCAAAGGTTCCTTCTGGCTTTGCCATTTTATGACACTGAAACCCTGAAATGTTAGAATTCTAAAATTCTAGGCTGTGACTCCCACCAGCACAGAGAGTGGGGCTCAGGGAGGGAACTACAAAGTGAGGACCAAGCCATAAGGAACAGACTTCAGGAAACTGACCAGCGAACGGTTACCATCTTCATCATCGTCAATTACCCATTTACACCTCCCCCACTTCGCTGTTCCATTAAGACTCAAAGCAGCTAACAAAGATATACACGTAACAGCAAGAGAAAACCAACTAAAAATGCATAAGCAAAACTGTATTACAGCAGACAGGGCCTGGACTGGAGTGAGACGAGTAGACGGGAAGCATGTGCTCAATTCTGGAGTTCTGGGAAAGCGACAATGCATTAGGTTCTAAGTTTTCTAGTGGCCAGTGGGAAGAAGGAAACCTGACCAGTCCCTGGATTCTGTGTCCCAGGAGGTAAAAACAAACCCGTTGCTTAGAAGAAGCACAACTGGGCTTCCCTGGTGGCGCAATGGTTAGGAATCCACCTTTCAATGCAGGGGACACGGGTTCGAGCCCTGGTCCAGGAGGATCCCACATGCTGCAGAGCAGCTAGGCCCGTGCGCCACAGCTGCTGAGCCTGCACTCTAGAGCCCGCGAGCCACAGCTACTGAAGCCCATGTGCCATGGCTGCTGAGGCCTACATGCCTAGAGCCCATGCTCTGCAACAAGAGAAGCAACTGCAATGAGAAGCCTGTGCACTGCAAGGAAGAGTGGCCCCCCCGCTCGCCACAACTGGAGAAAGCCCGCACAGCAATGATGCTGGCAGAAGACCTCAGACCTCCCAAAAGGCAAGAAACTCCCCACGTACCTGGGTAGGGCAAAAAAAAAAAAAATTAATTAAAAAAAAAAAAAAAAAGAAGCAGCACAACTATTCCTGATACTGACAGCATGAATGCCCTGAGGGTAAAGATTTATCTGGCACCCTTCTTTACCCTTGCCGGGGTGGGGGGGTGGCCAGCATCCCACTGGAGTCCACTGACCATGACCCTTTGACAATGAGGTAAGGGGCAGAGGCCATAGTGTTCAAAGATCCAAGAGGCTGGAATGGTGGTCCAGGGGGCGCCCCCAGCATCCTCGGTCTGGGCAGGATTACCCATCCCTCCCCATGCCTGAACACAGCCAGTGCCCAAAATAGCCAGAGCAGGAGAGGGTGCCAGGAGGCCTGGGGCAGGGGACCTGGCTAGGCCTGCCCACAGAGGAGGGCCCAGTGGGCCAAAGCACACACATCCCTGGGGTACAAAGGAGCACCTTCACTTGGGCACATGGCCCTCTCTGGGAGTCCCCCACCCACCAGGCTCCCCCCTTGGCTGCATGTTGCTCACGCAGAGTCTAGGCAGCTGCTCCACCCTTTCCACAAGGCAGGCCTTCCTGCAGGAGCCAAATGGAAGAGTCTTCACAAAAACACCACCCGCACCCTAGAGGGAAGTGCTTGGAGACCTCCTCCTGCTCCCCACCTCCAAGGTCTGCCTCCCTCAGGATTCTCCTGGATCTCCCCAGCTGTAGGCCAAGACAATGGGGGCTATTTTGGGCTGCATGGGGTATTTAAAGCTCTGGCTGGGCCTCATTCCTGGGGAACAAGAGGCCTTGACCTCTGCAAGGCCTTCCTGAAATTGTTGCTGCTCATATTGTGGTGGATGTGTCCCAACCTCTCCCGCCAGGCCTTAAGGCCCTGAGGGATGCTGCACAAGTGCCGCCTCCTCCAGGAAGCCCTCAGGGCCGCTACCTAAGACCCTTGGAGGAGCTGGGTCCTGGCCCCTGCTCAGCCACTTATCTTCTCAGCCCACACTTTCTGCATTTGCAGTTTTCTCATCTGCAAAATGTGGATAATACCACCAGTAGGTGTAAAAGTACTTGGAGGCTTCTGTGGTTAAAATGAAGCTCTGTCTCCCCAGCTACCATGTGGGGGAGAAGGTAAGCAGGGTGGAAATCTTGTCTGTTTTGTCACTGCTCTTTTTCTCGCACCTGGCACACAGTAGGTGCCAAATAAATATCTATTGACTGATATAAATATTTGTGGAATGTGTCTGTAACCCCCACAGAACCACCCACAGTGCTGAGTACACAGGTGGTTAATACTCTTTGGTGATAGTATTGCCAGATCTCATTTTGGGCACTTGGACCATGCCAGGCCTTATGCTAAGTACTTTACATTGATTATCTCATTTAATTTGCTCAGCAATCCCAAGAGGTCGGTACTATTATTATTTTATAAGCAAGAAAATGCGAGTTCCACTCCAAGTGGTTAAGGAGCTTGCCTGGGGTCCTAAAACTACAAAGCGGCCTAAAACTACAAGAGGGAATCAAACCCAGGAACGCTGAAGTCTCTATATTCTTGCACAAAAACACCCCCAAGAAAGGCAGCGGGGTGAGCACTGAGCTGGGAGCCAAGAGCCTGAATTCAGCCATTCAGTAGCTGTGTGACTTCAAGCAAATCACTTGGTCTCTCTGGAACTGTTTTCTCTTTCATAAAAACAGGAGCATTTATTCTTGTTCCTTTGTGCCATTAGTAAAATCAAAGGGATTTAGGGATGTGACCATGTCCCCCATGTTAGCCCCAACCCCTCCCCAGGGTCAGCAGCTATGAAGGATGATGGGAAGATGTCCTGGAGAGGACGGGGGTGCCCACTGCTGGCTCTGGAACAAGGCTTGGCAGTGGCTGACAACAGCTGGTATGAGTTCTGGGCCTGGCCCAAGTAGGGGGAGAGGGGTGGGCTGAGAGGTCACCTCTGGTCCTACTCTGTCACCCTTCCTTGCTGACAGCTGCTGGGGCCTCAGGGCCAAGGGCCCCGCAGCAGGAGGGGGCGGGAGCCGGCTGGCTGGCGTCATCTCAGTCCTCATGCTGCCAACTGCTCAAATCCCAGGGTGCCTGGCCCTGCCGGGCTCACTGGCCAGGACGCAGGCCTCGCTGTCCCACCTCATAGCCCTTTCCCCAGTTCCCTGGGAAGTCTGGGGTGAGGGTGGAGGGGCTGGAGCAAAGGTCTGCAGGTTGAACATGCCTTGTTTGGAGCCTGGGCTGCCCCAGACGCCCTGGGGGGAGGTGGCTGGGCAGGTCTGGGTAGGAAGGGGGTCCTAGGAGGGGCCTTGTGGTTTTCCTGGCAAATGGCCGGGGTTGCAAGCCCTGCAGGGACCCTTCTTGGAGCCTGTGAACTCAGCCTGGCCTGGCCCCACCCCAGACCCCTCTCAGCCCCCATAGCTCCACTCCCAGCTCAGTGCCGAGCCTGTCCAGTCTGCTGCAGCCTACGCGGCTCTTGCTCCTCTGAACTCCTGCCTACCCATAATTACCACTGACCTTATTTTCCAAAGCGAACATGAAGAACAGTTTAACAAAGGATTCTTGGGCCACTTCCGGGTGTCAGAGGCAGCCTGGGAGATGTAGTCTGGATTTCAAACTCTAGGACATGTTCACAGTGTTTTGGAAGGACTTTTTTTTTTTTTGGCCACGCCGCGTGGCACGTGGGATCTTAGTTCCCCGACCAGCGATCCAACCCACGCCCCCTGAGGTGGAAGCGCAGAGTCTTAACCACTAGACTACCAGGGAAGTGCCTGGAAAGACTATTTTTATATTATTTTATTCATAAATCAAAGCCATCCTAGGAAACGTGTGTTAGCCACATGCCACCTCACACCAGTTAGAGCTGACTGGACACCCCAGCCTGGCAACTTCCTAGCTGTGCAGCCCTGAGTAAATCACTTGACCTCTCTGAGCCTCTGATGCCTCATCTGTAAAACAGGAATCAAAATAGACACCTCAAAAAAAAAAAAAATACCCACCTCACAAGCCTTTTGTGAACATTCAGAAGGACACCCCAAGAGCTTAACCCAGTGTCTGACACTTACTAGGTTCAAGTGTCACTTCTTGCCTTTCCTCTCCTCCCACTCCTACCCCACCAAGACCTACACGCCAAGAGAGTGAGCTCCTCAGAAACCCCTGGGGAGAATAAAGCAGGACAGCCCAAGAGCTTAACCCAGTGTCTGACACTTACTAGGTTCAAGTGTCACTTCTTGCCTTTCCTCTCCTCCCACTCCTACCCCACCAAGACCTACACGCCAAGAGAGTGAGCTCCTCAGAAACCCCTGGGGAGAATAATCCCTGTTCTGCCCCCTTACAGGCTAGACAGGGCTCAAGAGGAACCTACCTACAAAAGGCTCCGATGGATTCCTGGGTCCTGGACTGTCGGGGCAGGAAGGGATCACCTAGCCCAACACCCTCACTTATCAGAAAGGGAAACCGAGGCCCAGAGAGGGCAAGTAAGGACATTAAGGAGGCCCAGCAAGTGTTGAAGGGGCTGAATTCACACCCATCTCTGCCTGACTGCCTCTGGGTGACGTGACCTCTTGGAGCTTCATTTTAGCGTCCCTCCCCACTGGAGCATTGTCACAAGGAGAAGTTGGATTATGTATGCAGAGCTCTTACAGCAGTGCTGGGTACTCAGAGGGGACGCAGCAGCTCAAGGAAGAGAGGAAGAAGTCTCCCCGCAAGCTGATGGCAGAGGTAGACTCAGGACCCAGGTGTCCTGGCTCTTAACACAGGGCCCTTCACTTTCCACGATGCTCCCTTCTTCCCACCCTTCCCCAAGGCTGGGGTCCGGGCCGCACAGATGAGGACTCTAGGATGGTGGCATTAGGCTGGGTCTTTGCGGTGGGCTGATCAAGGCCTGAGACCCCAGTCTCAACCTCTGGGATTGAGAACTGGTTCCTCTGGCCCGCCCCAAGACCCAGTCAGACAGGCCCAGCAGAGGAAATGGCAGGAAGGGCTGGCAAGCAAGGGGTGCGTGTCCTTGGCAGGGAGAATTCACCTCCCAGGGACTTGGGTTACCGGAAATGATAAATCTCCCACTGCCTGCCACCTTCGACCAGGAATGTCGGCTGCCTGGGGGGAACATCCTGTCCACCTACCCCGGGACAGCCCAGGGACAGCCAGGACCTCGCCCACCCCCTGCTCCCTGCCCTGCCCCTGGGGCCTTGGCTTGGTCTCTGGGGCTCCGCAGCCAAAGGGCACCTGTCATTCTGGGAAGGTTGGAACAGTTGTAAATAACCAATCACAGGAGAAGAGAGGGCTGGAAGGGGGACCCCCAAAATATTGAAAGCCACCCCTAAACCTGATTCATTCAATCCTGTCAAACATGGATTCTGAGCCCCAAGTTTGGATGAAGGCTCCGATCTTGCTAACCCAGGGTAGGAGGTGGCACAGTGTAAGCTCTGGGGTAGGATTAACCCGGTTGGAGGCCCAGCTCTGCAACTTGCCAGTCGGGAGGCTTTTGGCAAGTCACTGCAGCACCTCCCACCCCTCATCTCTGACACGGAAGTGACACGGGCCGTGAGGCGCACCCTGTGACATTCACAGAGCTCAGCTGTGAGTCGCTTAGCACAGGGAGGGTCTGGCACACAGCAAGGGCCCAATAAACAGTGGCCATTAGGTATTGGGAAGTGTCGGGAAGGAGAAGGGAAGATAACCAAGAACTATCGTGTGAGTAGGTATATGAGCCATGCATGTTCTCTGCCATCATGGAGCAGCTGGATCATAAACCAGTACTTGTTAAATGCTGAAAGTGCTGAAAGGGAAAATACGGCAGGGTGAGGGGGACACGGAGTGGCTGGGTGGAGGCTGCTATTTTACACAGGCCATCCGTGCCACTTCTGTGGCACAGAAGTGTGAAGGAAGCTGGTGCATGCACAAAGAAGAGCTCTCTGAGCACAGGGAACAGCAGCGGTAAAGGCCCCAAGGCAGGAGTATCCTTTGAATGTTCTGGAAACATCCAGGAGGCCAGTTATCTAATACCCATAATTGCCCTGGGAGTGAGTTATAATTATCCCCATTCCCCACATGAGGAACATGAGGCTCAGAGAGGCTGGCCAAGATCACAGAAGGAGTAAGTGGCAGAGCTAGAATTCCAACCCTCCTTCTCAGCAAAGAGTCCAGGGGCTACTGAGTCCATCAGAACTCCCGTGGGGAGGGAGAGGGTGGGAGAAAAAGTACGCAAGGTGTTCAGTCAAGGACCTGATTCCTCCAGACTGGCTGTGTGATCTCAGATAGGTTACATCTCCTTCTGGGCCTCCATGTCTTCAGCCTCATGGACCAGCCATGCCTGTTTGTCCACCTCCCAGCTGATGAGGGAGGGGCCAAAAGAAGGGGGAGGGGAGAGTATGAGGCTGGGAGGTGACCTTGAGCTTTTCTGGCACCTCAGACCCGAAGCTCCTCCCCACAGGTGTGAATGCCACATACAGACCAGACCAACCTGAACCACCCAGCACAACTTCTTGCCTGCCCGAGTCAAGGGATGCTGATAACATCCTTCAATGCACGGGACAGCCTCCTCCCCAACTCCCCCCCCCCCCCCCCCCCCGCAAAGAGTTTGCACCCTGCCTACGCCTGCCTGGGCCTTGTCCCCGCTCAGCACCCAGGGCCCAGCCACAGCCAGGAATCTGTCCTGCACTCCAGCTCCAGGTGCCAGCCATGACTCTCCCCGTGGCACCCAGGACTCAGCCCGTGAACAGCTCCTGGCGTTCCCGACCAGGCGGAGGCCCATGACCGGCCTTTGTAACCAGGGGTGCCAAAGCAGGCCAGCCCTCATGGGCACCAGGCCAGACCCTGAGGCCCGGCCAAGTGCAAACAGCATGCTTGGCTCCCAGATACAGGCGCGTTAGAGCAGGCAGGCTGCCCACTGCCCCCATCACAACAAACTATCATCTCCGCCCTGCCGAGAGGGGCCCAGGCAGCCCAGGCAGCCAGCACCTCTGCTGGGAGCTGGGGACTGCCACGGGAGGCCCCCCACCCCCACCCCGAGAATGGGCAGTGGGAATCTCCGAGGCTGGACGTGGAGAGTCCAGATGCCAGCAGCTGAATGGGGAACTAAGCAGAGACAGGCTGAGGGGAGTGGGTGGGAAATTTAGGGGGGAAGGGTGGGCTGGATGGAGCTGAGTCACGGACTTTCCAACATTACGTATGGAGTTAGGCAAGGGGAGGGTGAGACCTCCCCAGCGCTAAGCAGAAAGTGGGTCTGGCACAGTGTGGCAAGGGGGGCAATCCTGTCTGCCTCCATCAGGGCCCAGGGGTCTCGCAGGCCTCCACAGACTGGGGCTTCCAAAACAGGACAGGGATCTAGTAAAAATGACAACAGTGATTCCTTACTGAGTGCACGCGGCACTTTATATGCACTGGTGCTATCCAACAGAACTTTCTGCAGTGATGGAAATGTTCTATACCTACTTTGTCCAATAAGGTAGCCATGAGCCACCTGTGGCTATCGAGCACTTGAAATGCAGCTGGTGCAGCTGAGAAACTTGAATTTCCTTTAATTAAATCTTAAACAGCCACATGTGGGCTGGCAGTCACCATACTGGACAGTGCAGATTTACACCATCACCAGTCCTTACACCAATCCTGGAGGGAGTGCTATCTCCATTTGACAAAGGAGGAAATTGAGGCTTGCCCAAAGCCACACAGCAGGCAAGCCACAAAGAAGAAATCAGAACCCAGGCCTGGCCCCTCTCTTGTGCCCCGACCCAGGGTCAATATCAACCCTGGCAGAGACTAACGGAAATTGTACGTGCGTGGGCGATAAGGCTGCCTGGTTGATCAAGGCATCAAGTCTCTTGCTTTTGGCGCGAAGTCTGTCGGTGGTTATCACACGCTGACCAGACGGGCCATTTATAAAAGTCTTTGATTTCTTGACATGAAGACATGAAGAAAAGGCAGAATGATGACATACTAATCGCAGCTGGTTGAGGAACCAAATCTTTGAGAATGCTGGGAATCTTCAGACAGCTGGGCTTGGCCTTCCCCACCTCATCACCCCAGACCCCACGCAGCCCCCCAAGGCTCCTGAGATCTGCACGACACTCTCACATGGCACATTTTCCTGCCTCTGAGCCTTTATGTATGCTGTTCCCTCCTCCCAGAATGCTATTGCTCTGCCTCCTAATCTAATCTACTCATCCATCCTTCAAGGCCTGGCTTAATTACCACCTCCACTCTGAAGTCTTCCTGGACCCCCCACAAAGACATCTTTCTCCCCCATACATCCGTAGGACTTAATTTCTACCTCTTAGAGGGCTAGAGATTTGGTCTTAAATACAGACACTTGAGTAAATGTCTCTACTCTCTTGCTGGAACCAAAGCTCCTTGGGAACAAACATCAGCTTGAGTTTTTTTCATCATATTTATATATGATATACTATATATATATATATATATTTTTTAACCTTTAGACACTGCCCAATGCCAAGCAACAGCTAGTGGATAATAAACAATATTTACTAAATTGAATTGAATTTTAATAGTGGCTTAGAAGTTTGGGGACTCAGTGTCTTACGATTCTGCCCTAATCTCCTGTGATCCTGACAGGCAAGTCCCTTCCCTGCCCTGGACCTCAATTTGTACATCTGTAAGATGGGGGCAATGATAGTGCCCACCTTGTTGGGAGATTATTTGTGCTTATTACATTTATTTGACAAACACTATGCGCCAGGCACTTGACAAATATTACCTTCTTAACAACCCCATTTTATAGAGGAAACTGACAGTGAAATTAAACAGATAACAGATAATGCAAGTCAGATGCTTAGCACAGCATGTGGCACATGGTAAGTGCTAAATAAACTATAGCAACACGTTTTTTTTTCTTTTTCTTTTCTGTATAATGAAGAGTCTACAGAATTGGGAGAAATTTAGGATACTCTCCCAGGGCTGGGTACATAGTAGATGTTCCTTAAAATATTTGCTGCTAGATTGACTCAGTCCCAAGAGTACCAGTGATAGAAGGGGTGACCCTAACTGAGCCCCGGGAAGCTCCTGCTCTGACTCCCCTCTGCCCCACTCCCCAATCTGCCAAGCAGTGGCCACAAGCACAGTAGAGAACCCTTTTCTTTCTTTTTTTTTTTTTTCGGTACGTGGGCCTCTCACTGCTGTGGCCTCTCCTGTCGCGGAGCATAGGCTCCGGACGCGCAGGCTCAGCGGCCATGGCTCACGGGCCCAGCTGCTCCGCGGCATGCTGGGATCCTCCCGGACCGGGACACGAACCCGTGTCCCCTGCATCGGCAGGCGGACTCTCAACCACTGCGCCACCAGGGAAGCCTGAGAACCCTTTTCTTGCCCCACCTTCCTCCAAGGACAGGAAGCGTGGAATGACTTTGGGGAGATGACTCAGGTCCAGCTGTGCTGATCCCGTGGGCAAATGGAGAAAAGAGTCTGATTAAGTCTCAAAGACAAGGGATATTCTTGTCCCTCTCCAGTCCTGCTAGGAGCTTGGACACCCCATTCTTCTCCTCAACCCCAGCTCAGACCAAAAGAGGGGAAGGAGGAGGAGAATAGTGAAGAAAATCAACACTGATGGCGCTTCTATGTTGGCCATCTCTCCACGCCCCAGTTTTCACAACTGTCCAATGATAATTCCTACATCATGGGGGTGGTTTTCAAGATAAAATGAGACAGGGCTTCCCTGGTGGCGCAGTGGTTAAGAATCCGCCTGCCAATTCAGGGGACGCGGGTTCGAGCTCTGGTCCGGGAAGATCCCACATGCCGTGGAGCAGCTAAGCCTGTGAGCCACAACTACTGAGCCCACGTGCCACAACTACGGAGCCCACGTGCCACAACTACTGAAGCCCGTGCCTAGAGCCCCTGCTCCGCAGCAAAGAGAAGCCACCGCAATGAGAAGTCCGTGCACCGCAATGAAGAGTAGCCCCCTCTCGCCACAACTACAGAAAGCCCGCGCGCAGCAACGAAGACCCAACACAACCAAAAAAAAAGATAAAATGACAATGTACATAAAGCAGAGCTTCTCCACCTTTAACATGCACAGGAATCAGCATGGGATCTTGGGATCTTGTTAGTGTACGGATTCGGATTCGTAGGTTTGGATGGGGCCTGAGACTGCATTTCTAACAAGCTCCCAGGTGAGGCCCCAGCTGCTGGTGCGTGGACCACCCTTTAGGTTATGGGAACAAAAAGGGACTAGAACAGCACCTTGCACACAGCAGCCCTCAATAAAAGTCAGCTATACTTTTTCTTCTAGAGATTTAATCACTAAGAATCATCCCTAGAACCGTTATATCACCCCAATAATACTGAGGTCCTGCGAGGTTGAGTGGCTTGCCCAAGCACAGAAGGCTAGGACTCAAGGCAGAAGCAGGGGACTTCCCTGGCGGTCCAGTGGTTAAGACTCTGCGCTTCCACTGCAGGGGACACGGGTTTGATTCCTGACCGGGGAACTAAGATCCCGCGTGCTATGCGGTGTGGCCAAAAATTTAAAAAAAAAAAAAAAAAATTAAGGCAAAAGCAGGATTCGAGGCCATGTCTGCAGATCCATCCTTCCCCATGCATCACACCATCCTGAGCCCCACCAGCCTCAGTGGCAGCCAGGGGCCTGGAGCTGAGGACACACCAGCCCTGCCCCTCAGCCCCATTGCAGGCCCCTGCTGGGCCAGACAGGCCTCCAGGCAAAAGCCCAAGCTCCCCCAAGAAAGGCCTTGCACCATCACTTCCACTCCCCCAGCGGCAGCTTCCAGCAGCCTCCCCCTCCATCGCCTTATAAAGCAGCCCGATCTGCTCTTGTCCAAAGCTGCAGTTTAATTGTACATGGAGTGAACCAACTGTCCCTTCCCTGCAGCCTCGCCCTGCTTCACACATTCCTTCTGGAGCAACATTACCTAATTTAACCATAGCCCCTGCTCTCCGGGGCTCTCAAAATAGCAGCTGCCAGTGGGGGAGAATGCCCTAATGTTATCAAAATAAACATTTCTCCCTCCTCCTCCATTCTTGGCCAGCACCAGCCTCAAGACCCAGCCCAGGGAGGAGTGAAAGCTGGGAGGACCAAGGTGGGCCTGGGGTAGACAGAGATCCCGCCAAAGCCCTGTTCTCACCATCCTTTCAGCCCTCTCATACGTGTTCCTGGGACACTCTCTCATATGTGTTCCTGGGATCTCCCCAGGCCTTCCCCAGGCCCAAATCCTCCAGTTCATCCCGTGAGCCAATGTTGCCCTGGTTACCCAAAACCAAGATCCAACTTTCACTTTCTCCTAATAACAAAAACTACAGTAGTAATAATTGCTACCGTTCCCCAGGTATTCATTATGAGCTAAATACTTCCCGCACCTTGGCTCACTGACACCTGCAAGGTAGGGATTTAGTATTCTCTTGTTTCAGATGAGGAAATGGGTGCTCAGAAAGGTGCAGTGACTTGCCCAGGGTCACGGAGCCTGGAGGTGGCAGAGGTGGGATTGGAACCCGAGCCCAGCTGCCCCAAAGCCCTAACCATGTACTACCTTCTAGCTGGGACACCTCTGCAGGGTCTGAGGCCAGGAGAGGAGGAGCGAAGGGGGTTTGGGGGGCTAGAAAGGGCCTGCTCACCTGATGTATCATTGTAGGGTCTGCTCACATGGCTGGTGCCAAACCACAGGGGCCTGTTATACCCTAGCTTACATTTCACCCAGGTTTTGTGAGTCCTAAGTCTGTCCCTAGGACTCCAAGGGCACAGGCTGCCTGTCAATCTGTGAATCCAAGCCCCTACTCCCTGCTCCCCCCATCCCATGTGCCCCAGAGCAAGGCTGCCACATTAAAGCAGGGAACAAAACAAAACAAAAAAAAGCAGGGAGCACCCAAATGCTGACATACCTCAGGTGCAACCAGTGGTTCAGGAGCTGGGAGGGCGGGGCCTCCCCCTGCCCTGCTCTCTTAACATACAGAGTAATCATTAACCAGGGCAGAGCATCGCACCCCCAGGGCCAAGGCCAGACGCTCCAGACCCTTTCCACCTGAGGAATTCTGGGGCCACTTTCCCAGCCACACCACTGGGATACTGAGGCCCCTGGTACAAGGGAGGGGTGATTGGACCAGGAAGGCCTAATCTGATCTCACTATGCAGGTGGCCCAGAAGGTGCCTGGAAGGCACTTAGGAGCATCTGGGCCCTCTTCACTCACAACCCTTCCTGCCCTGCTCCCCTCCCAGAATGATGAAGACCCATAAGTGAAGAGGGTTGGACAAGAAGATGGACCCTGGGGTTTGGAGCCTCCTCAAAGGTCAGGGAGAGGCAGAATGAAACCAAGCCCCAAGGTTTACCCGGGACGAAGTAACCAAGGGCAGTCTTGAAGGGGAAAAAGGAAAATCACAAAATAATAGTTCCTGTCATACATCAACTGCCTGTTCTGGCTGGCGGTGATTTAAATGAAGTCTAATCTTCACTAAAACCCTGCAAAGACAGTATTACCATTCCCAGCTGATAGCTAAAGCTTAGAGAGGTTAAGTCACTGGCCCAGGGTCACACAGCAATAAGTAGTGGAGCTAGGACAGGACTCAGGGCTGTGCCTCCTGCCCATGACACTGTCCCAAAGTATAACCTGCAGAATTAACAGATGGGAGGCTAACAGGCCACATAAAGGAGCCTCTGAGTCCTGGCCAGAAACCCCAGGTGAAAGAGCGGGTAGGGGTGGGGGTGGTATGCAGCGTGTCCCCCATATCTGGATGTGTCAAGTAAAGGTGGCCCCTAGGGCTTCCAGCACCTGAGGCCTGCGTGAGGTGGGTGGGGCCTCCTGGAGTGTTGAAGGGTGGCGGGTGGGACCTGCACCCCCTCCCCCAGGAGGTCACTCAGAGAATTCCCTTCAACTGCTCAGGTGAAACCTAGGTGAGGCCCAGGCAGGCTGGAAGCTTTGATCTTATCGCACATTCCTGCCCCAGCCATCCCGGTCCTTGTCCCCTCCCCACCTCCTCCCATCCAGGAGGTGGGAAACCAGGCGGACTTAACCCTTTCCTCCCAATTCTTCAAATCAAATCCAGGCTTGAGCTGACCTCTGCCTCCCTCCAGATCCCCCAGAAGAGTGGGGAGACAGACGAGAGGAAGTAAAGCGGAAAAGCAGAAGCGTCAGCCCTACTCCCCTTCTTTAACTCACTCAACATCACGGAGCCCCAAACCTGAGCTCCATGGGCAGCTTCCATTTCTCTCAAATTAAAATATCCAGACTCAGTATAAATAAGCCTCGCTGTTTTCCACATCCATGAGCTCATCTGAGATTCATGGCAAAATCAGACTGCCCTCCTCTCTGCCCTGTGGGTCTTCTCCCCTGCCCTAGCCCAGGGGGGCTGTCTCCCCAAGACCCCTCTTCCCACAAGCTAACTGGAGGGAAACAGACAGTAACTAGAATAACAAACAGGGGCTGAGACAAAGTCACAGAGACCCCAGCTATCTCCCAGAGGTCGTGCGGCCCTGAAAAGCTGCTCCCATGCTCCTTCTTACAAGACTCTTCCATGAATGCAGCCTCCTTTCATTGAATCACCCTCCCCTTTTATTGACTAGTCTCCCCTGTCAGACTAGAAGCTCCTTCAATCCATGTTTCAACCTAACACAAAGCTGGGCACAGAGCTGGCACTCCATAAATGTTTGCTGTATGAATGAATGAACGGTCCCATTTTGCACCTGGGGAAAATTATGCTCAGAGAAGTTAAATGACTTGCCCTGGATCCCACTGACAGAGCAAGGAGTACAGGAATCCTGTGACTCCTAGTCTAGTGCTCACTTGCTCAAGAGACGTTTTACAAGGCCTCTGGATCTTAGCTCAGCAGCAGGTGATCTGATGTGGGCAGAACACCACAGGAGTGACCCCAGGTCCACACGGGAGGACAGGCAAGGCTTCAGGAAGGTCTAATGGAGCAGGGGGTCTTATCCTTCATCTGTTTCCCTGGCCCAGGGTCTGGCACTCGTCAGCAGGTAGTCAGTGAAGGACGACATGAGATTGGTAAGATGGTGGGCTTTACCTGGTAGCTACCACCAAGTCTTGAGGACAAGCTAACGGTTTTCTCCAAGAATTCAACGTCCCCTTCCTCTGAATTGGCAAGTGGCCAAAAAACAAGGAGCCCATTTTGTGGGTAGGAAAAGCGAGGTCCAGGGAAGACGGTCAGTAGTTGGCTGGCAACCAAGTGGAGGCCCAGGCCTTGACTTCTTGCCTCCTGGTCTGACCAGTTACAGGGCAGGGGACTGGAATGCTTGTCACCTCAGCTATCTTGGTGACTTCCTCTCATTCTTTTCCAGTGTTAATGACTCCAGCTGCAGGCTACAGCCTTCCTGCTCACACGCTTGACAACAATGCGAATCTAGGGAAGATGGGAACAACTTCTGGACCCCTGCCCTGGATGCCTTCCTCCTCCACCAGCCAAATCCTCCTTGCTCTTGAAGCCCCACTTCCTCCAGAAAGTCTTTCCAGAGAATTCATGCCCAACTGACCTTTTCCTTCCCTGACAATCTGCTATTGTCTAGACTGGAGTTGTGCTGGGTAACTGTGGTCCACGAGCCCTACCTCTCCAAGCTTCTGGAGACTAGGGACCACCACTCTCATTTCTTACAGGAGGACTGACAGGGCTGGATTCAGCTCCCACCTTCCTCTGCACCTGGCTGTGTGATCTTGGGCAAGTCACCTCTCTCCTCTGAGCTTTCTCTCATCTGGGAAATGGGGGCATAATCCCAATTATGTAGGAAAGTTGAAAATGCAGACAAAACACTGGCACAATGTCTGGCACACAGCAGGCCCTCAGGCAAGGAATGAGTGAATAAATGAATGGATGGGTGAAGACTTGATTCCTCTGCTGCACAAAGATGTTCAAATGACACAGTTTGGGGGACCTCCCTGGTGGTGCAGTGGTTAAGAATCTGCCTGCCAATGTAGGGGACATGGCTTCGAGCCCTGGTCCGGGTAGATCCCACATGCCGCAGAGCAACTAAGCCCGTGAGCCACAACTACTGAGCCTGCGCTCTAGAGCCCACGTGCCGCAACTACTGAGCCCGCATGCTGCAACTACTGAAGCCCGCGTGCCTAGAGCCCATGCTCTGCAAGGAGAAGACACTGCCATGAGAAGCCCGCGCACCACAACAAAGAGTAGCTCCCACTCACCGCAACTAGAAAACCCCCCCGTGCAGCAACAAAGACCCAACGCAGCCAAAGCAAACAAACAAAACAAACAAACAAAAAACAAATTACACAGTTTGGGACTTGTATATAGATTCTGCTCCCAGCTGTGCCACTATTGAGGTGAGCACAGGGCTGCCTCAGAGCAGGCCCCACTCAGCAAAACTCCATTGAACTCCAAACAAGGCAAAACCTACAGGCCCCAAAGAGAGCTTGGGAACTGACTGAGAAGGATCCAGGTTTCCAAGGGTCTCGATCTCAGGGAAAGCCAAATCCACCTCCCTGGGGAACTAAACTGAGCTGAATGCCAAGGGGCAAAAGGCACCCAAGTCTGGGAAGTAGGAGCTGGATAAGCCCACATGGCAGATACACAGCTTGCTGTACCCTCCGCCAAGGCTGGCCCAGTCCACCTCCTCCAGGCAGCCTGTCGTGACTATGCCAGTCCTCCCGGATCGTCCTCTCTCTCCCTGCAACAGGCCAGACCCACTCAGGAAGGGATGACAAGTCTGGAGTCAGACAACCTGGGCTCTATTCCCAGCTGTGCCAGGTACTGAACGGATGACTTGGGCCAGCCACGCCTCCCACCTCGGTGCCTCATTTTCCCCAGATGCACAACGGAGAAAATAATGCCAACAGCAAAAGACCGCTGTGAGGATTATATGTGATAATGCCTGGAGAGAGCCCTGCGTGGGGCTCGGCTAAGAGAGGGTGGCAGCCTGGGTGACTGAGGTCACTGGGGAGGAGACCCTGGAAGTCCCAGGGCACAGAGACTGGTCTGTCCTCAGGAAGCTCCTAGGTCTCTGTTCCTCTGGCCAAAGGGTCACCGGAAGGCAAGTGGCAGGAGGGGGAGAAGAGCTGTTAAGTGATAGAGGCCACCGGGGCTAGGATTTCTGAGGCCAGAATTTCAGAGCATCCAGTCCAGCGAGAGATGCAAGAAGAGGCATGATCCCACTTCCCAAGCATTTGAAAACTGGGAACGCCAAGCAAGGAGAGGAATGAGTCAGCTGGGGTGAGGGGAGG
Source organism: Lipotes vexillifer (assembly GCF_000442215.2). NCBI lineage: Eukaryota > Metazoa > Chordata > Mammalia > Artiodactyla > Lipotidae > Lipotes > Lipotes vexillifer. The sequence goes on along the minus strand of NW_006786690.1, from coordinate 5,199,711 downwards.
CCAGGACCAGAAGGAGCGGGGGCAGAGCTGGCTCTTTGGGGATGAGTCTGGGGAGGCGGGGGAGACAGAGGTGGAGGCAGGCACCTGGAGGTGGGCTGGGAAGGGGCCAGAGGCAGCTGGGAATTCCCAGCCCCACCCCAGGAGAAGCATCTGTGGGGTCACCTCAGGCCACCTCTAAAGTCCTCCCCCTGCCAGCCCCGGGCTGCTTCCCCATCCCCACAGCCCGGGATTGGGGAAAAGACGCCAAATGTTAAAAAATGAAACACCTGGACATGACCCATCCTACTGGGGAAGGGGCATGTCTCGACCCAGCAGCCCAAGGCCAAGGCCAAGGCCAAGCCCCAGGGTACAGGGAGTGGTTACCAAGCACCAGTGCGTCTCTTTCCTTTTAGCCCTGCTATTTCTCTAAGAGCCCATGGGAGCCAGATTTAAAGCTGTGCAACTCCAGCTTCCCTGGCGATGGACCTGCTACAGGTTTGCCCAGGGCTCCCCGGGCAAGGTCCTGTCTCCTCCAGTGGGCCTGAGGGAGGGTGGGGCTGGGATGGAGTCCCAGGAAGCCCCCCTCCACCATTCCCCTTAAGATGCATGAACATCCTTTCTGTACCCATGGGAGCCACTTGGCCACACCCTCTGTTGCTCAGAGCCCACCAACTGCACACATCTGGGAAGGGGACAATGCGTCCACAGGCTCCAGCCTTTCCCAGGCCTCCCCTGGGGTGTGCCCCCACTCCTTCTCCCCCTACAGGAAGGAGCAATCAGGGTGGAAGGGTGGACTTTTTCTTGCAGCTGCAGGCTCAGTGAGGGAAGGGGAGCCAGTGACAGATCAGATACAGTTATATCCGGGGCTCACAGACTGAGAAAGAGAGGCAGAGGGAGCAGGGAGGATCCCTTAACTCGGTCATTCATTCAACAAGCCCAGGGCTTCCCTGGTGGCGCAGTGGTTGAGAGTCCACCTGCCGATGCAGGGGACGCGGGTTCGTGCCCCGGTCCGGGAAGATCCCACATGCCGCGGAGCGGCTGGGCCCGTGAGCCATGGCCGCTGAGCCTGCGCGTCTGGAGCCTGTGCTCTGCAATGGGAGAGGCCACAACAGTGAGAGGCCCGCGTACCGCAAAAAACAAAGAAGCAAACAAAAAACAACAACAAAAAAAACAAGCCCAGAGCAGGGCCTGGGTCAGTAGGTGGCAGCAGCTGCGATCAGGAGAAGGTGTGTCATGCTGGGCACTGGGAACCCCGAGTCAAACAC
>NW_006786690.1:5194178-5198457 GCF_000442215.2 Lipotes vexillifer | reverse complement strand
CAGCAGGAACCAGCCTAACAGAGCAGCCACTGACTGTCAAACACTCTCACATCCCAGGTACTGCGTGAGGTGCATCCACCTGGTCTCATATTCACCCGGGAAACAGGCATCATGATCCCCATTTCTGTCCTGAGGCTCAGAGAAATGAAGCAACTTGCCCAAGGTCACACAGACAGTTGGGGCTGAGCCAAGGCATGACCCTCTGAGCCCACACCTTTCCCTTGTCCTCAGCGCCCAGAAAAAAGGACTCCAAGTCCAGTCGGGGCACAGAAAAGTGGAACACGGCACGGTGGGCACCCTGGCTTGTCTCACATGCTCCAGATCCCAGCAGAGAACAGTGGCTGGGAAGAAGAGGTCCCCTGCGTCCAGCCTCAGCAAGGAGCCCGGGCCTTCTTGGCCAGCTGGCTTCTTCAAGGCCATTAGTTTTTTTTTTTTTTTTTAATTAATTTTTGGCCGCATTGGGTCTTTGTTGCTGTGCGCGGGCTTTCTCTAGTTGCGGCGAGCAGGGGCTACTCTTTGTTGCGGTGGGCATGCTTCTCACTGCAGTGGCTTCTCTTTGTTGTGGAGCACGGGCTCTAGGCGCACGGCCTTCAGTAGTTGTGGCATGAGGGCTCAGTAGTTGTGGCGCAGGGGCTTAGCTGCTCCACGGCATGTGGGATCTTCCCGGACCAGGGATCGAACCCGTGTCCCCTGAATTGGCAGGCAGACTCTTAAACACTGAGCCACCAGGGAAGTCCTTCAAGGCCATTAATTTATTCACTCAATAAGTGTTCACCTACTATTGCCCAGCAGCCTAGCACCGGGCAAACTGTAACAAACAAAACTGAATGCCCGCCCTCTAGGTGGGGAAGACAGTGAATTTCAATAAAACACATAAATATACAAGCTGTGAGCTTAGGCTGGGGGGTTCCAAGGGATCGGTGTCTGCAGCTGCACAAATGTATTCTCAGCAAGAACCCTCACTAGGCCAATGCAGAGGCTCCAACTTGGGGTGGGGGTGTGGGGCTGCCCTAGCTGACAGTCAGTCCAACACTGTCCCCTCCCCCATGCCATCCCCTCCATCACCTGTCGTTCTCCACCCTCCTCCCAAGTCTGCTCCTCTGGAGCTCTCCTACCTCAGTTAGTGGCAGCCCCACCTTTCCAATGCCCAAGCCAAAGCTTATGGAGACATCCTTGACGCCTCCCTTTCTGTCCCCTCACCCCCATAACCAGTCCATCAGCAAATCCTGTTGGTCCTACCTTCAAAATATACTCAGGATTCAACCCCTTCTTCGTGCCTCCACTGCCCTGGTACGAGCTCCCATAGTCTCGGGGCTGGGTCACGGCCTCCTTGCTTTTGACCTTGATGTCCCACGTTGTCTTCTCCACACAACAACTAGAGTGATCTCTCATCTCACTCAAGCAAATCCAAAGTCTTTCCTGTGGCTGAGGCTCTGCCCCACCTTCCCTTGCCAAGCCCCTGGCCGCATCCACCAACCCTCACCCATGCTGCTGCAGCCACGTGGGCCCCCCTGCTTTGCGCAGACGCACCAAGCACACCTCTGGGCCTTTGTGTCAGCTGTTTCCCCTGCCTGGAGGGCCCTTTCCCTAGATACCTGTAGGGCTCACACCCTCACCTCCTTCAGATCACTCTCTATCCTCTTCCCTGCTTTATTTTCTCTTCCAAACACTTATTGCCACCTGCCATATTATATTTACTGTGGGTCTCCCTGCACATGTTATAATGCAAGTTACCTGAGGGAAGGGAATTGGACTTTTATGTTCTCTGCCGCAACCTCGGCACCTAGAACAGGGTCAGGTACTTAGAAGATGCTCAATAAATATCTGTGAAGTGAATTTTGAGTCTAACACTTCAGGGACTTTAGTTTACAAAATATTTAATTGCATACATCGTTGTCCACTCATTCATTCAACACAGACCACAAGCCTCTGTGTGCCAGACACCACCCTGAAATCCAAAGCAACAGAGAAACAGGGCGCCCTCCTCTGTGGCTCAGGGACAGGCCTCTGGTAGGTAGCCGGGAGCTGGTCTTCAGGACATCTCACAGATGTCACGAGTACCCCCTACCCTGGGATGCTCTGAGGTCCCTGCAGCCCTGGCACACATGGGCATCAAGGAAAGGAGGGGAGGGTGGGGTCTGGGGGCGGCTGACACTTGAAGGCCCCACATTCCCAGGCCTGAAAAAGCCGCCTTGTTCCCAGGACTTTCATGACGGTGCCCCTGGCCCAGCCATCCCAGCAGCCATGAGCCACTCCCTTCTCACGGCCGCTATTGACATGCACCCGACGCCACCAGGCTGGGCAGTGAAGCTGGCGGCTCCCCGCGAAGCGAGTTCCACACATTCTTCTGGGTTTCAGTCAGCCAGCTCTGGGAGCTGGGGCGGCCAGTAGGCCCCGGCCAGGCCCTGGAAGCAGGAGGGGGCAGCAGGGCCAAAGAGGCCAAGGCCGGAGCTAGGGCAACATTCCAGCAGGGCCAGGACCCTCAGCCTACCCTCCTGCTTCCTGGCGGGAGAAAGATGAAGGGAAGGCCGGCGTGGGCCCTGGGAGGAAGGGCAGGGGGCTCCGCAGATCCTTGGGAAGCTGCGGGGGGGACGCGGCCACGTTCTGCCCCTCCTCCTCCAGCCTGAGTCCTCACAGCTGGGAGTGGACTGGGGCAGGGGGCAACAGGCCAGGGCTGGGAGTCCTTCCCGCATGTCCCGAGTGGTCTGAGGGTCCAGAACCCACACGTCTGGCCTCCAAGTGGCTTCTGAATCATCATTCCAGATCTTTCCACATCCTGGGCGGCCGCCTCACCCTCCCTCCTGAGACTTGCCCCAAGGCCAGGCGGCCCTGAAGCCTCTGCAGACTCACCCTAAACCTTCAGCCCCCAGGGAACAGCCAGGCGAATCCAGTGAGGACTCCATGCTGGGCGGCTGGCCATTCTCCCCTTCACTTCCCACACAGGGTAGGGCCCGGCCTGGCACACTTAGGCCTTAAGGCCCGTGGATTAATTCAACTGTCTCTAGGGTCTCAGGGAATATTGGTGAGGAAATTAATTAACAAACCTACAAACGAACAGGCAATCCCACAAATGACTGCCCTAGAGTTAAGTTTTTCTAGGCTCCTGCCAGGGCAGGTGTCCCCAGGAGGCCCCGTGGACACTCGGGCACACCCATCCTGAGTGCCTCTGTCTCCAAAGCCAGACCCCAATCTTCCTTGCCCGAGGAAGCCCTTGCACCACCTAGGACCTGAGTCCTTTTATCCACATCAGTGGTGACAGTTTTATCAACACCCACCACCTGCTGGCTACAAGTGAGCGGGATGCTGGTAGGGTGGTGAGGAGCTTCGGGTGGCTTCAAAGCCTGGCTCGTGGGGCCTCCAAGCAAAGTGTATTGGGCAAGTTATAGTTGAGTTGTTGGGCAAGTTATACGATCCCTCTGTGCCTCAGTCTCTTCTGATTAGAAAATGGGGACTGCACTAGTAGCTATAGCTTAATTCATTCAACCGACATATTTACTGAGCGCTTACTACCTGCCAGGTGTTAAGGAGACAGCAGCAGTGAACAAAAGCACATAAGGTCCTGCTCGCATGAAGCTTAAATTGGGGGTGGGGTGGTGATAAACAAGTAAAGAAATACACATCAAATAGTGACAAGAAGAAAACAAAGCCGTGTAAGGGGACAGCGAACATCGGGCAGAGTAGTCAGGGACTTGAGGGAAGTGAGGCAGAGGGTCATGCAGATATTTGGCGGACAAGCATTCTAGGCAAAAGGAAAAGCAGATGTGGGAGCGTGTCTGGCACGGTCCAGAAACAAAGACCGGCATGCCTGGAGTGCGCAAGCAAGGGGCAAGTGGGCAGGAGGAGAGAGTTGAGAGGGAGAGGGGGAGGCCAGATCTGTAGGGCCTTGGGGGCTAAATGAAGTTAGGGGCTGGGGTCTGACGTGAGCAATACAGGGAGGGCAGGGAGGCTGTGAGCGAGGGAACAACGTGGGAGGATCTGCTGAGAAACTTTACGCGTGGCAGATAGTGGGCACTGGATAAATGTGAACTATCCATATTATTTTGTCAGCATCTGGTCTGGTACCCCAAGACTGCCCTCCCCACTACTGCAAGCCCTAAACCCAGTCACCTTCTGCCACCTTCCTTCCACCCATTTCCCGGGCTGGGCCTCAGGCCCGCAGATCCCAACTTGCCTGCACTCAGCCTGAGAACAGGCCCGGGCCGAGCCAGTCGTGGTCCAGGACTCCCCGGACACAAGGAGCTCGGCTGGGTCGGGGTGGGGGGGGGGGGGGGGGGGGGGG
>NW_006786690.1:5192398-5194136 GCF_000442215.2 Lipotes vexillifer | reverse complement strand
GGGGGGGGGGTGAGGGGGGGCATCCATCTCTACCCCCGCCAGCCTCTGCCTCCCTCTGTGGACAGACACCCTCTGTGGCACCCTCCCTCTGGAAATCTCCAGCGCACACTCACACCCCGCCTCCAGGCGGCAGATCTGGAGCAAGGGGGAAAGACAGCGCGGCCAGTTATGTCAAGGGGAGGGCTGAGGTAACACTGCCCCTGAGGGAAGGGGAGGCTCCTCCATTTCCCGCCTGCCCACAGCCTCCCCAGCAAGAAAACCCAGGGGAGGCAGGAAACAGGTATCTCAGTGACTTCCCCGCTCAGCGCTGGAAAACACCACTATCACCCTCAAGAAACCTGTCTCTTGGCGGTGCCGGCCCCAAGAAAGGAAGGGCTAAGGCCCCAGCAGGCCAAGGCAGGCCCTGAGTCACCCAGGCCTGGCCCCCTCCCCCAGCAAGCCTCCCCACCTCCTCTGAACTGAAATTACTCCCACACTTAATCACAGACCACTATTTCCTCTGTCTCCTGTCCCCAGTGAGGTCTTGAGCTCCCTAAGGACCACCTTACCCTCCCCTTGTGTCCTACCCTCACCCACTCACTATGGGCTTGCAGACATGAACTGAAAGGCAGGAGAGATAAAGGGCAGCAGACGAGGAGGAGCCCAAGGCTGGCTAGGGCACAGGGCTAGAAGCCTGCTGGCGTTTAAAACTTACAATGAACTTCTCACCCCCATTTTACAGATGTGGAAACTGAGGCTCAGAGAGAGGAACTTGTCCCAGATCACACAGCTAGGAAGTGGCAGAGCTGGGATTCGAACATGGGTCTGTAGGACTCCAGAGGCCAAGCTCTTTCCAGCCCTTCTACCCTCAGCCTAGGGTGGGACCATGAAGACCTCGGTGTGGTTGCTGAGGAGACTGTAATCCCACAGGATCAGAGCTGCCTGTTGACCCATCTCAGTTCTGGAAAAGTGCAGCCAGGGCCTGTTGCTGTTCACCCACAAGCCCCCAGTGCTGGATGCACTGGTGCACAGTAGGTGCTTAGCAAGTATCTACTGAATGAACCCTGAACTCCTACTCACTGTCATGGAATGCTGCCCAAAGATGTGGTGAACGAACAAGTGAATGAGGATTAGCTGCAATCTGGGAACTCCTCCCACACACAGCAAACATCTCTTCCCCCCTCCCCACTCCTGATCAGGGGCCAGAGCTGGGGTAGGGTCAGAAAAGGAACATTCCATGTGCTAGGTTGGTGTCTACTTTTTGGAAAAGTAAAGATCAGTGTTGGGAGGTGCAAGTTCAGGTCAAGACTGGGGAGCAACTGGATGGATGGGCCCTGCTGGATGTGTCGCAGTGAGAGGCTGACAGAGGATTAAGGAAGCTGCCCTGATGGGGATGGGGGAGGAGAGGTGCTGGGTGGGTGGGGCAGGAGAGGTGAGGGGTCAAGTCTGGGGTGGGGGTTAACGAGTGACTCAGGAGGGCAGAGGTGAGAGGGAGCCGGCAAGGGGACAGGGAGTCAGTCACTGGGTAAACACTGGCCAGCTTAGATGAGTCCCTCTCTTGGCTCTGAGAACATGGGACAGGGATGGCCCAGCACCACCTGAAAGAGGGTGGGTTGGCTCTGTGGTTCGCCACGCAGGCCCAGATCCCCAGATGTGCCCCACCCACATCTGCCACCAGCTCCCTGCCCACTGACCCCGCCCTGCCCTTCTCAGGTTCACTGGGTCCTCAGAGCCTCTCCAGGCCGAGGCGTCCTCTTTC
>NW_006786690.1:5191946-5192298 GCF_000442215.2 Lipotes vexillifer | reverse complement strand
CGTCCCCTTCCCCTCCGCATGGACCCATCCAAGCTCAGAGTAGGGGGCTGGACTGCAGGGGCAGGCCTCCCCCTGCACCTTGAAGACCTGGGGAGGAGAAAGCTGGGGAAACAGATCCACTCACTGTCCACCACAAACTGGCTCAGCAACAGGCACTTTTTGCACGTACTCCACCCAGTCCTGCACTTTGAGGACGTGTATTCTGAGTTCCCCTTGGGAATGTGGGCTGGTCTCAGAGAGGTTAACAACTTGCTGGAGGTCACACAGTTGCTCAGTGAAGAGCAGAGATTGATTCAATTCCTGGGCTGTGGGACTCCAGGGCCCGTGGGTGTTCCACACAAGAATCAGTTGT
>NW_006786690.1:5191453-5191936 GCF_000442215.2 Lipotes vexillifer | reverse complement strand
GTTCTTTACTTGTGCCTGCCTGGTGACCAGCTCCCCAAGGGGAGAGACGTCGTGGTAAAGTTCCAGTGAGAATGGATATGGTCCCCATCACCACTGAGTGCCCCTGTTTCAAGCTGGCAAAGAAAGGCGTGTCCTCGCCCTGCCGAGTTCCCACCCTGCTCGAAGTTTCTCAGCCTGGCCCCCAGGAATGGCAGGCCGGGCCATGCCTAGCGCGAGTCTGAGACTCAGCAACGTGGCCTGGCGACCCACGGGCTCCCACGAGGGCCGGCCCCGCCCCCAGTCCATCGCGGGGTCCCCTGGGTGCCCTTCGGGACAGCCCCACGGAGGAGGGTGGCGCCGGCCTGTACCGGCCCGGGGTCCCTGGCGGGCGCCGCCGTCCCAAACCAGAGTCCCAGCCGCGCAGCCTCCGCGCCCCAGCCAAGTTGGCGGGAGCGGCGAGCGGGGCCCGGGGCGCCTCCCGCCTCTCCGCCCCGCACCCTCACC
>NW_006786690.1:5186580-5191336 GCF_000442215.2 Lipotes vexillifer | reverse complement strand
GCACCCGCCCGCTCGCCAGGCTGCCGAGTCCTCGGGACAGGGCGGCCAGCTCCAGCCCCCCCCACCCTTCCCGCGGCCGCCCCGCCCCCGGGGCGAGGCCCCGCCCCCGGGTCTCCCCGCCCCGGGCACCAGGCCCCGCCCCCTGGACCGCCCCGGGACTGAGGGCCCCGCTCTCCCCGGCCCGCTGCGCAGCCAACTGAGCCTTTGTCTGGGCCCCCAGCCCCCTCCGGGCGGGCCGCGGCCCAGCCCGGCTCCCGCCAAACCCGGCCTGGAGACTGGGATGGGACTGGGGCCGGGGCCCTGCGCGCTGGACCACCCTCCCTCCACGTGCACGCCTCTCCCGCACCTCCCCACCGACCCCCGGACCCCTAAATCCATCTGCTCTCACACCCTTTCACACTCCGCAGACGTGACTCCACGCGGGCCGCTCTCCAGGACCCTCCAGAATAGCACGCGCTCACATGGGCGCGTTTGGTACAACTTTGGCTCACAAGATTACCTGCACACTTACAACTTTCACACGCTAACGTGCTCATCCACTGCCCGTGAACGCTTGCACACGCTCACTCCCTTCACCCAACTTTCATATAGTAACAGTCCTCCCCGACTCAAAAGATCACTCTATCCCTTGAAAACCTTCACCTCTACAGGTGACGCAGTGGACACAGCTTATACACACACACACTCAGCTGCCCATGTTCATAGTCACATTTTCACACACATATATGAAACCCAGGACAGGAAGCGGAAGGACGTTTTCATGCTCAGATTCCCCACAGGGTCTCACAGTTCACACACAGGCCAACATAATTTCTTCTCTTTCCTTTTTTTTTTCTTGCGGCACGCGGGCCTCTCACTGTTGTGTTGGTTTTTTTTGTTTGTTTTTGGGTTTTTTTTTTTTTGCGGTACGCGGGCCTCTCACTGTTGTGGCCTCTCCCGTTGCGGAGCACAGGCTCCGGACGCGCAGGCTCAGCGGCCATGGCTCACAGGCCCAGCCGCTCCGCGGCACGTGGGATCTTCCCGGACCGGGGCACGAACCCGTGTCCCCTGCATCGGCAGGCGGACACTCAACCACTGCGCCACTAGGGAAGCCCTGAACATAATTTCTTACACGCACAGCACCTGCATTTTTTTACATTTTCTCAGTACCTCACAGTGGGCACTCAATACGAACCTGAATTACCCCTGATACACACCATTCTCCACATAAATCACTCACAGACCAACTTTGATTCACATAAATCACAGCCCCACTGCCAGAGATGCGCCATCTCACACACCCAGGCCCAGACACAAACAGACACTGCCAAAGCCCAATCACAGATGCTTGGAAGGTAAATCACAGTCCCTGATGACACAGACCCACAGACAACACACACAGCCATGCCACCAGGCCTCCCCAGGCCATGGTCTCCTTGCTGCCTGAAAATTTCTAGGGCAGCCCAGGCTGATGGGTGGAGAGAAAACTGGGGTGTGTAAGTGTGTGTGTGTCACTTAGAGGAAAACCTTTTGAGTAACGATGGAGGAGAATAAAAGCTGAAGTTTCCATTGTTTCCTGTGAGATTTGCTAGGTTCCAGAGACTCACAACCAGGGTTTGCAGCCAGGAGTGAGGTGAGCTGTGGACAGAAGGAAATGCCCAGCTCACTGGGCGGCACCAGGCCTGGCTCCGGAAGGCATGTTCCCTGTGATAAGGGCCAGCCTGCAGTCTCCCAAGCACTCTGAGGCCTCCCATCTGGGAGATGAGAAAATACTGGCATCTTGACTCCCATCCCAGATAAATGCCCCATCTCCAAAAGCTGGGGTCTTCTCCACCCTGTGGGGTGTATCTAGGGGACCAGCTCAGAGCTGTAAGGGGCAGAAACTACATTCACAGTGGTTTGGCCAACTCCCCGGCCCCAACCCAGATGCCAGACACAGCACTGAATAAGGTCTGTTTCTGCTCCAGACAGGGAGGTAGGGTGGACAGAGGAGGGATGCCTGATCTTGGCCCTTGGTGAACCCCTAATATGATGGAGGGAAAAGGGAGGATATAATCCCTGTCCTCATGGTGTTCTCAGTCTGCTAGAGAATCCTGCCTCCATCATCTTGCTGTGCTGTGCAATCTTGAACAGATTTTTCAATCTTTCCATGACTCCATTTCATCATTTAGACAAGGAGAATAATGTTAAGACCTCCATCACAGTGTTGTTATGAGGTTTAAAATGAATTAATATATTTATTTTTAAAAAAGAACAGTTTGGGGCACATGGTAAGCCCTAAATAAGCGATAGCCATTTCTTTCTCTTTTTTTTTGTGGCAGGGCAGGGGTGGTGCGCGCTGCGGCATTCGAGATCTTAGTTCCCCGCCCAGGGATGGAACCCATGCCCCTGCATTGGGAGTGCAGAGTCTTAACCACTGGACTGCCACAGAAGTCCCAGCCATTTCTCTTATTACTGTTTCTGGGTGAGCTCCCAATCTAGAGAGGGAGACACAACTCTTCCCTCAGGGGACTCCAGTCTGATGGAGGAGCAGTCCCTGCACCCAGTGTCGCTCTCAGTCTGGAGGCCAGATGCAGCCCCCAACCCCAATGACCCCTAGTCTGATGGGGGAGTACAGCCTTGCACTCATCAAACTTCCCTGTCTGATGAGAAAAACTACAAAACTCCACTGACTTCAGAGTTGAAAGGTGGCCAGCCTTGGTGGCAGGATTTTTCCAAGGAAAAATGGAGGGTCAGCATCCTTGACAAATCCTTGACAAATCGCATTTTGTGAGCTGCCTCAATGTTCCCTACCTCGGGCCCTTTAAGTCCCAGAGCCTTGGCTTCTTGGATGATTTGTTCATAAGCAGAGGAAAAGGAGAACAAGCAACTCTTTGTAGATGTTTGGTCAAGACCAAGTCTGAGCTATAAGTCTTGCTTTCTAAAAGAGGTTGAGGAAAGACATGGTAAAGCTTACTGGACTGGAAGGAACTGGGCTGACGTGGAGAGCAGGAAATATGGCCTGTCGAGAAAGTTCCAGAGTAACTCCACCTACCCTGAGGATTGGTCATCCCCTTATTTATTCTGCATCCTCTCCTTCCCACTAAGGGATTTGGCTGGCTCTGTTTTATTTTGCTGTCCTTGATATCTTTAGTAAATATTCTCAAGTTGCTTTGTCTAGGGTCTGGCTATCTCCTCATATGGTTTAGAACGGGAGCAGAGGCAAGGCCTTCCAGGCTCTTGCTGAACCCAGGAGGCATCTATAATCGCGCTGTATGTATTCATAGCTCTGGGTGCTGGCCACACTCTTTGGGAGAGAAACAACTCAAGCCTCACACAAGGTTCCTTAGATAAGGGGAGACTACCAGAGTTTGGATAGGCAAGAGCAGCCAAACAATGGCTTCTGAGAAACAGGAGTCTGATCTAGTCTGATGGGGGAGTACAGACTTTTGAGTCACCTGTCTGCCAGAGTTTGTGGGTCACCGGTCTGCCACTACAAAATTGACAAGACAACTTCTACTGGCTTCCACTCCTACTCCAAACCTTTTCTTTGCCTTGGAGCTTCTCACTCATCTCATATTCCTTTATTCATTCAGGACTGCAGTGGATGGTTGGGCAGGTTGTTCACTGAACAAGGGTATGCAGCCAAGGGGATCGTGTTGTGGTGTTACATCTGCCCAGAGGGGTACCTTTTGTAATATGAGCAAAGGTTAGCTGTGGCCCTGCATTCATTCAACAATGAAAGTAAACATCTATCATGCACAAGGGATGCAATGCCTGTGTGGGAAAACAGATGCCGGCAGTGCAAGGATATGTACTTGGGTGAGAATGTGGAACAGGAAATTGGTGTGAAAGGGAGTGGGATGGAGGAGAGGGAACCAGGAGATGATGTGGAGAAGAGGAAGAAGAGGAGGGAGGACACAGTTCTAAGCAGGCAGTGAAAATTCATGGACAGGGAGGGAAGCATGCAAGGCAGGGAGATGCAATCCAGGCCAACTCTCCAGCCACACGCCTCCCCCACCCTGGTCTTTGCACATGCGGTTCCTTCTCCTTAAGGGCTATTCTCACACAACACTCACCCCACTTCACCCTACTACTCTCTTTTAGGATTCAGCTCAAACTTCATGTCACCATAGAAGCCTCCCCGACCTCCCAGGTTAGATCATGTCCCTCGCTACGCTTTCCCACAACCTCCCTCTCCCATGCTTCCCCCTCTTAACATTTTTGACAATTGCAATAATTTGGAAGACCATTTAATATGAAGCGGCATATTGAAGGCAGAGAGCATGACTACCTGCTTTCTGACTTGTTCCCAACTGTATCCCCTGTGAAGGGCACAGTGCCTGGCAAAGTCGGCATTTGAATTATTTTACCTGAATGAAAGAACAAGTTGGTTCAAGCAAAGCATAAGGCGTAAATGTCCCCTTTCTTGTTTGTACGTGGGGCAAAGATAAACTCCCCTCGCAGTCTGATCAACATTGAATCTCACTTGATCACAGTCCTAGGCAGTAGGCAAGTGAGTGTATTTTATTACCACCCGTTTCAGACAAGGAAACTGAGGCCCAGGGGATGAAGTGGCTTGCCTACATCACACAGTCAGTGCCAGGAGCCGTGATGGAGCCAGGATTCATGTCCATGTCTGTCTGATTCTAGAACCCACATTCTCAACCCCTCCTAGTATTTCCCCAACACCCCTCGTCATTATCAAGTGCTTTCTTGCTGAGCTTCCACCTTGGGGCCTCACAGATCACCTGCCCTCTGAGATGCTCCTTGGAAAGGGGGTTCCCTGTCAAGAAGT
>NW_006786690.1:5167712-5186470 GCF_000442215.2 Lipotes vexillifer | reverse complement strand
GTCCTCTTTCCCACACTTTGGCCATCTCGAGGGACACCAGCACAGGAAAGTTTCTGAGCAGGCCTCCAGTAAAGTCGCCTGTCCAACTCTGCTTAACCCAGCATTCCTCAACATATTCAAGAATGGAACCCACTTGTTTTTTGGAAAAACCTTTTAACATCTCACAAGACTGGTGTTTCTCATAACACATTTGGCAGATACTGCCCCTGACTCCTGGAGCTGACCATAAATGGTCTCTGTGATTGGAATTTGTCACTCGAGCTCCTCACACCGCCACCACTCCCCTCCATCCAGGCTGGAGTTCTCATGGCCTCCATACAGCCCCTCACATTCCTGCCCACACACCCCTGCTTCAGCTCTAGAAGACGTCTGGATGGGGGCCGTAGTTGGAGCTCCATAAATGCTCAGTTTCCTTCCTTTGTCACTGCACACATGGGCATTTTACTCCTGTGATCAGCACATGCTGACAATTTCCTGTCTTGTTTTTCTCACTTAACATTTTCATAAACACAGTTCTATGTGTCAGTCAAGACCAGGGCTACTTAAAAATGGCTCTGTGGACCAGTGCCAGTCCCCAAACTGTGTATTACCAGTCCGAGATGAGACAAGAAGTTTGCTCAGAGCATAAATCAACTGTGTCAGTAAGCACTCTGTTTAGCTCAGCTGACACTATTTGTTCTTGGAATACTTGTTCCGTTTTGGAAGCAGCTCATGGATTTACATTCTGGTACGAGCTCTTCATTGCAGTTGGTAATCGTTAGCAATCTGTGGGCCAGCGACTCTGAATAGCAGTCGTGTTGACTTTGCACGTAATATTTCTTTAAAAAAATTTATTTATTTGGTTGTGCTGGGTCTTAGTTGTGGCAGGCGGGTTCCTCAGTTATGGCGTGAGAACTCTTAGTTGTGGCATGCATGTGGGATCTAGTTCCCTGACCAAGGATCGAACCTGGGCCCCCTGCATTGGGAGCGCGGACTCTTATCCACTGCGCCACCAGGGAAGTCCCGATATTTCTAATAATTATTTGGTGTCAGGTCTCATCACCACACCGTTATTCATTAACCCTATCCTGTCTTTGGGTATTTGGGCTGCCTCCAGGTCTCTGTGATTCATAAAGCATTGCTCTGAGCTGATATGTATGCATCTGTGGTTTATTTTTATAGTTCCCTCAGTTTTTCAGGACCACAAACCTGAGGCCAGAGAGGTGGGGTGGCTTCCGCAGGGTCACGAGTGACAGAGGCAGGCCTCCCACTCAGACCTCCTGACCCCCAGCCCCTTGTTCCTTCCTCCAGCCTGCACTGCCCTTCCTACTGGGCAGACTTTCTGTCCCTTTCATGCTTTTCTTTGCTAGGCTATAAGCCTTCTGCAGTGTTCCCACATGTTGTCTTTTGGAGCTTGAGAGAAATCCTTTTGGAATGTCCTGTGCCTTCTCCCTCGAGTTCCCGGCTTTGTTCAATTGTTCATGAGAAATTCCTGCCCTGTTGGGAGGGGCTCAGGAGGCTGTTAAAAGAGTTTGCCAAAAATGGTGGTACCAACTCGGGCAGAGCACACATCTGAGGCTCTGCCTCTCGAGATTTCTGCTTAAAAGGGGGCCGTGTGGATGCAACTAGTGGGGAAGGTGTCACACACCCCCAGTTTTCTGTTTCCTCTGTAGAGCAAGCAGCACCAGTCACATGCTGGCAGAAGAGATAAAGTGGGCCTCAGGAATGGGGGTGAGGTGGGCTAAGGCTGAGGGGGTTAGGTTCAGAGATGAGGAAAGTTTAGGGTATGGTGAAGGTCAGGAATAGGATGAGTGTGTCTTGGCAACACACACGGTAACACAAAAAGCTGTGTATATTTCCTAGAATCATAGAATCATTATATCAGATTAACTCTTTGAAAAGGGCCATATCAGATTGGTTTTTTTAGTAAATTTATTTATTTATTTTTGGCCGCGTTGGGTCTTTGTTGCTGTGCTTGGGCTTTCTCTAGTTGCTGCAAGCAGGGGCTATTATTTGTTGCAGTGCATGGACTTCTCATTGTGGTGGCTTCTCTTGTTGCAGAGCACGGACTCTAGGTGTGCGACTTCAGTAGTTGTGGCTCTTGGGCTCTAGAGCGCAGGCTCAGTAGTTGTGGCACACAGGCTTACTTGCTCCGCGGCATGTGGGATCTTCCTGGACCAGGGCTCAAACCCATGTCCCCTGCATTGGCAGGCAGATTCTTAACCACTGAGCCACCAGGGAAGTCCCCCAGATTGTTTTAAATATACAAAAGGAATTCTAATATCATGCACCTATACTCAGTGTTACCAAAGGCCACAGGGACCAGTGGATTGGGTAATTGAGACCACAGGTGGGCTTTGAGGGAATTTCTCCTTTTGTTTATTATTTCCTGGGAAGAATGTATTTGAGGTTAATGCTGCCCTGATCAGAACACTGGTGTTGGGGGCAGCCCGAACCTCTAGGGTTAAATACCATCCTTACTTTGTCTAAATTTCTGCATATTTTGGAGGCCAAGATTTACCCCTCTTTCTCTTGGAATCTGTTCAATAAATACTGAGAAAGAAACTGCACTTTGGATAGAAAGGGCACTGGTTGAGGGCCAGAGCCCTGGGGTAGAATCCCAGCTCTACTATTTACCAGCTTCCTCAGTTTCCCCCTCTGTAAAATGGGTACTAAAACCTAGACTCACAAGGAGCAGAGGGCTGTGAGCCTGTGTTTCAGGCCTTGGCAGCATGCCTGACACACAGTGTGGGTGCTCAATAACAGTGACATACGTCTGCAGGTGTGAAGGACTTTCCCCGGCCACCCTCAGCTGCAGGGACACGTAAGCTGCTTCTGTAACACAAGATGGACAGCACAGCAGCCTCTGGCATTGTTCTGCAGCCGGTGTGCTGCTTCCTGTTTACATGGACCCTGCAGATGCATGGCTTGAACAGTGGACATGGGGGACTTCCTGTGACCTCTGCATGGCCACACAGAGCAGAGGGCCTTCTCTAACTAAGAACCTTCTCTGGACTTGGGCTGAGTGACTGGTGGGAGAGAATCATGAGTAGTTAGTTTCTACCCTGAGTAAGAGTTAGGGCAGTGCAGGGATCCTGTCGCTTTTGGGTACGATCTAATCCTCAGTCTTCAAACTTGAGCACTCGCTATGTACAGAGCTCTGCACTGACATCTATCATTCACTGAGCACCTACTACGTGCAAGATGTTGTAATCATGAAGATAATTATTATTACTGAGTGCCTGCTCTGCATATAGTAATCTATAATGAAAATGTCAACCTCTTTTTTTTTTTTTTTTTTGGCTATGCTGCAGGTTTTGAGGGATCTTAGTTCCCCGACCAGGGATTGAACTCGGGCCCCGGCTGTAAGAGTGCTGAGTCCTAACCACTGGACCACCAGGGAATTCCCTCAAATCGTTTTGCTGGAGAGCCACCGTGTTCTATAACTGTAACCATCTTCATCATAATCATTTGTTCCTGACCGCTCTGTGCCTCAGTTTCCTCATCTATACAATAGGGACAATCCTTTCTTAAAGGATTGATGAGATGATTGAGTTAATACACACAAAGCACTTAAAACAATGCCTGGAGTATATTTAAGAGCTTGATAAATGTTGGCTGTCATGATTAATATTATTAGTTATTAAATATTCATTGTGTGTGAGACACTGTGATTCTTCTTTTTTTTTAATAAATTTATTTATGTATTTATTTTTGGCTGCTTTGGGTCTTTGTTAATGTGCGTGGGCTTTCTCTAGTTGCGGCGAGTGGAGGCTACTCTTAGTTGCAGTGAGCGGGCTTCTCATTGAGGTGGCTTCTCTTATTTCAGAGCACAGACTCTAGCGCTCAGCCTTCAGTAGTTGTGGCACATGGGTTCAGTAGTTATGGCTCACGGGCTCTATAGCACAGGCTCAGTAGTTGTGGTGCACGGGCTTAGTTGCTCCACGGCATGTGGGATCTTCCCGGACCAGGGCTCGAACCCGTGTCCCCTGAAATGGCAGGCGGATTCTTAACCAGTGCACCACCAGGGAAACCCTGTGATTATTTTTAAGGTAATAATAGTTAAGGTTACTGAGCACCTATTGGGCACGAGAGCTTGTAATCAACATCAGTGTAATAAATGAGCTCATTTTGTGAGCCAGAACTGGGCTAGTTACTGGAGACCCCGAGAGCAGTGTTCTGGTCAAGGGGCTGATTCTCTGATTAGGGGAAATTGGACAGTTTTGAAAGTAGGCCTCTCCAGGAGAGTCAAAGTTGACTCGAATGCAAATATGTGCCTAGAGCAAGAAGGGGATGCCTTGAGTGGCCAGAGAGAGTGTTTAGGAAACAGGACACTCTTGAACTATCTCTTGAGCTGGGCCAAAATGGACCCCAATGAGCTGTATTCCCGTGAATGTTCGCCTGGGCAATGGGTCACTAGGGGCCTGAGCACCCACCAGACAAAGGCCAAAGTCTTCTCCCTGGGGAGGGAAGGGGTGCAAGAGACAGAATAAAGAGTGTGCTGCACTGCTGAGCTTTGGACCCTGGGAGGATCTCCCCAGTCCTCAGAGATGGAATAAAAGTGGAGGTGAGGGCTTCCCTGGTGGTGCAGTGGTTGAGAGTCCGCCTGCCAATGCAGGGGACACGGGTTTGTGCCCCGGTCCAGGAAGATCCCACACGCCGCGGAGCAGCTGGGCCCGTGAGCCATGGCCGCTGAGCCTGCGCGTCTGGAGCCTGTGCTCCGCAACGGGAGAGGCCACAACAGTGAGAGGCCCGCGTATTGCAAAAAAAAAAAAAAAAAAAAAAAGTGGAGGTGAATTCAATGGGCTAAGGTTTCGGTGCCTCCTTCCTTCCTCCTGCCTTGGGACCACCGTGTCAATCTCATGGATATTGCAGGCTTGCTGCCTTCTCTGCCTAGTCACAGGGCTAGGCCACGGCAGGCGACCTCCAAAAGACATGGAAATTTGTAGACCTGCAGGTTCTGTGTTATTTCAAGGTCAGCCCCATTCCACATTCTGAGTTGCTATTGGCCGTCATATTTCCAAGGAGAGAGGAAAACTCCAGCAAGAAGGGACTGGGCTCAAAATTCAGAACCACGGAGAAATGGGCCCTGAGGCCTGAAATGGCCCCTGGAAAGATGGCTCAGGACTCTGGAAGCCTGAATTCTTGGGTGGAGGCACTCTCAGTTCTCAGCTCAGGAAGCTCCAGGCCTGGCTTTGGACTCGGAGGAGAGACTCAGAAATATTCTAGTCTGAGGGCCTTTAGAGACCATCAAAAGGACCCCACTCATGTTACAGAAAGGGAAACAGAGGCCTGGAGAGGGGAAGTGATGTCCCCAAGGTCTCAGGGCAGGCTGGTGGCAAAACTCGTCTGGAATCTGGTCTGTAGAGTCCCTTAGGCAGAAGGATGGTGAATAACTGGGTGCCTTGTGGGGCCTGATTCCTCAGCACCCAAATCAGTTGAGTCTCTGAAGGTTTGGACCCCTCGGTGGCCCAGGGAACATTTCCCCAGATATTCCCACCTCATTCTAACCCTTCCAGCTCTCACCTGGCCTGGACAGAGCACTCTCCTCAGAGATTTCCCAGGAAAGGCTGTCCCCCAACCTCTAACCATCCCTGGTTGCCTGTTCCAACGCATGTCACACTAGCCATCAAGGTTTGCTCTACATCCACCCTGGGCCCTGGTCATTAAAACCACATCTTTAAAAGAACAAATATATATAAAGTACTTAGCACAGTACTTGCCACATAGTAAGTTTCTGTGAGGCTTTCCTATCACCACTGTCATCCTCATCATTATTACTTCTACCTTTCTTCTTACATGGGGCTGTGCTAAAATCAATAACAATTCTTTTTTTTGGGGGGGGGTACGCGGGCCTCTCACTGTTGTGGCCTCTCCCGTTGTGGAGCACAGGCTCTGGACGCGCAGGCTCAGCGGCCATGGCTCACGGGCCCAGCCGCTCCGCGGCATGTGGGATCTTCCCAGACCGGGACACGAACCCGTGTCCCCTGCATCGGCAGGCGGACTCTCAACCACTGCGCCACCAGGGAAGCCCAATAACAATTCTTAAAAAAAAAAAAAAAAAAAAAAAAAAGAAGAATATGAATAGGGATTGAGAATGAACAGCCTCAACAGAGGCTAAGGGAGGCTGAGAAGCTCCCCAGTGATTCATTCAAGGTGTAAATCAGAGATTCCAAGCTCAGATCTGTGGGCCTCACATTCAGCTTGCAAGTACTTTTGTTCAGCCCTCAAACACCATGATATTTTTAAATTTGTTGCTAACACATAGAAAATCAGATTCCTGGCTTCTCTTGAAAAGGCAACCGCCCATTTGAGAGCTGGATTTAGACAAGGTATCCCCTCTCCACTCAGTCACAGACTCCACCACTGCCTACTACCACCCAGCCCCCTTCACCCATTCACTTTTACCTGCCCGGCCCTGTAGGTCCTCAAGTGTCTAACCCCCCATCTAAATGGCTGTCCCCACCACCACTCCCAATGGAGGCTTGGAAGGTACATTTTGCCACAGACAATTCACTTTCCACAACTGCAGCCTGATGGATATGTGCCCACTTCACGGTTGGTGTTGATGTCACCACCAGCTACAGGGCTTAGAGATGGGCTCGGGGACTCTCCAGCCCAAGAGGATTGCTCCCCAGAACTTGGGCAGATGACCTAAGGAAAAGATCCCATTGCCGAACAGAGGGAGCTCAGGCAACTTTATCCCTGGCTTCTGCGGCAGCATGGGAGTGAGGTTCCGGCTAGGAGGCCCGTGAGGGCAGCTCGGGTTGGTGGAGTCATCCACGTACTGCAAAGCATGGACAGCCCTGGAGGACGGCGCCATGCAGGTGCTGGCGCAGTTGTCAGAGGCGGCCAGTCTGGTGCTGGGGTTGGAGTACCTGCGGGGGAAGGAGTGGTCCAGGTGGTCCAAGTGGATGGAGTTGGCAGCGCGTTCCAGGTAGCTGGCTGCAAGCCTCGGCAGGCTCAGGGATGACTTAGGGTGGTTGGTGTAGAAGGCATTGGTGGATCTGTCAAGGTAGTTGATGCCTCTGATGAGTTGGTCCAGGGAGATGGGGCCAGAGGGACCCGAGGGACGATCTGTACAGAGCAGGCAGTGGGGACTGCCATGACAAGCGGGCTTTCTGGCCACCTTAGGGCACTTCACCAAGTGGCTTGTCTCCACACACCTGGAGTTGTAGGGCCGGCCCATGCAGATTCTCCTCACTGGAAGTCTGGGGGAGCCGGGGTTGTCAGACTGCTCTGAAAGGCTGCTGCTTGCCTCTGAGCCACTCAGGTACGAGAGCACTTGAGGTTGTTAGCCCAGGTCACACTGGGGCCGTGGGACCAGCCTGGAGTCCCAGCCCAGGCCAGAAAGGACACATTGGTGGGATGGCTCAAGAGGCTGCAGGTGTTAGAACGGCTCGCTTGGCGTCCAGGCATCGTCCCGGTCGGGCAGACAAGGCTTCGTGGTGCGGAACTGCGGAGAATACACCTGGAAGCTGGTCCCCCGGGCCTGGCGAGGAGAGAGCTGGGTCACCTCTCCTTGCCACCTCCCCTGGGCTTTCTTGCCGGGTGTTCCTCTTCCCATCCTCCTCCCAGGTCCAGGGATTTTCAAGCTGGAAAACGGCCACCCTATTCTTCAGAAAGCACAGAGGACAAGAGATGGGGAAGAAGGCAAGACGCTGAGAACAAGAGGACCCCTAGGAAAAGTGGGGCAGTCTCTGTTTTCCTTTAACTCTAGCCCACATTCTGAAATTCCCATTTACCTTTTTTTTTTTTTGTGGTACGCAGGCCTCTCACTGCTGTGGCCTCTCCCGTTGCAGAGCACAGGCTCCGGACACGCAGGCTCAGCGGCCATGGCTCACGGGCCCAGCCGCTCCACGGCATGTGGGATCTTCCCGGACTGGGGCATGAAGCCGTGTCCCCTGCATCGGCAGGCGGACTCTCAACCACTGCGCCACCCAGGAAGCCCCTATTTACCTTTTAAGCAGGGACACTAGGAGACTACAAAGGCAAAGGACTGAATCTCTAATGGTGAAATTCCAGGTACTGAGACACACATTCTTTGGAGGTAATATCAAATAGTTAACCATCCACTACTCAATGCACCCTCATACTAAAAAATACGTCTTGGAAGCGATGCGATACATGCCCTCTCTCTTTGCCCAGCCCTTTGCTTGTGCCTTACATTGTAAGTCTCACTACAAATCTAGGAGGTAGTTACTATTCTATTCCTATTTGACAGGTGGGGAAACTGAGGCTCAGAGAGATGACGTGACTTGCCTCAGATAACACAGCTTGTAAGTGGTGGGGGCCAAGGTACTATCTTGAGCGTGTCTGATGACCCTTAAGAGACAATGCCACATCGTCGGGGTGACTTTGCCCCCCCCACCTCAGTCTACTGAGGAAGAATTCTCACCACACCTGTTGTCCTGTCTGCCTGGATGGGGGCACTGATGGGGAAAACCAGATGGAGAGGGGTGCTTGTTAACCCTGTAACTGAGATGATCTTGACTCTATGAACCCCAAGTTGAGGGAGCGGGGGCAAGGTGGTGCTGTAAGTCTACTAATGGGGCTGCGCTTGTGAGACACAACCTTCCAGGATATTTGGTCTTCATCCTCTCTGACAGTAGGGAGCTCCTCATCCACCCCCAAGAGAAGTGGGCTTTGGGATTCCTACTCCTTCTGGTCTAAAAGTGGGCACCTCACAGGGACTAGGGCCTGCCCAGGCTCCAGTCCATTTAACCCCGCCTCCTGTCCCTGGGCCTGCCTGGGCAGTGGAGCCCCACCCCCATTCCCATTGTCCCTCAGGTCCCCAGCAGTCCCCCTTACCAGAAGGAAGGTTCTGATTTCTCTCCCCCACTACCGCCGGCTTGATGCTAATTTTCCACTTCTGCCTAGTGAGAACGGAGCAGTATCTGAGCCTGTCCCACCCGGAAAACAGCTGCCTGCTCCTCTCCCAGCCCAGGGCCCTTCAGCTGCCCTTGTCCATTGGGTCTGAATCGCGTGGAATGTCCAGACTCTTGCCTCTTCCATCCCCGGTTCCCCCGCCCCATCTCCTCCTCCAGAAATATGGGAGGTGGCTGAGGGTTGGTCCCCAAGGCCCCCCTTCCCTTCCCTTCCTGGCTGCCTGGTCCCACCTGCCCTAAGTGCCCTCTCCCACTCTCACTCTACCTTCAGGAGGTAGACGACTTAGGCTTCCTCTTGCTCTCCGCTGGGGAACACCCTCAGGCCGCTACTCCAGACTGCTGGCCATGTCATACAATCATGGAATCCTGGAGCTGGGAGAGGCCTCCAGGGGTCATCCTGGTCAGGCTCCTGCCTCAGGGCAAGTACCACGTTAAGCTCTCCATGACAGATGGGACCTATTTTTAAAGTGAGGCTAGGGTGGACTTTTTCCAGTGTTCCCTGTTGTTTTTCTAGTGTTTAATTATGCTGAGAGTCAGGAAGTTCCGTGCCGGGCCTGATATAACTCTCGTTGGCTGTGGTCAGCATCAATTTTCTTTTCTCGTTGGGTCAGAAAACATTTATCAAGTCTCCCTAAAGTGCTGTCCCTCTGAGTGACCCATAACATAACAGCGCTGTCTTTCCTCCCTTCTTGCCTGGTCCTCCTGCAGTCAGCAACCCCGTGTTGGGCCCCTACTGGGTGGTGGGCTAGAGCCTGAGGATTCCTTTCAGAACTCCTGTGCCCCCCACCCCAATGGGTCCTGGTCCATAAGGAGCATCTTGGACATATCCGTTGAATGAATGAACAAGATCCCCCTTTGAGATTTCATGGTATTTGCCCTCCATCATTTCCTTCCCACAAGTATTGAAAATACACTTTTACTTTCTATTTTGAAAATTTTTCAAACTTACTGAAAACTTACAAGATAATGAACTCCCATATACTCTTCATTCGAATCTACTGATTATTAATATTTTGCCACATTTATCACCGTACACACACACACACACACACACACATTATTATTATTTTGAGAGTAAGTTGCAGACAATGGCAGCCTCTACTCTTGAATACACCTTTACTTCAGCGTGTATCTCCTACAAGCTGGAAGAACAAGGACACTTTCTTACATATCCAGTTATCAAATACAGGATAGTTAACACTAATACAGCACTGTTAGTTCATACACTGTCTGCAGTTTACCGATGATTATTCCCTCCGACGTTCTCCATGGCAGCTGTATCTCCAATCCAGAAGCCAATTCACAATCAGGCTTGCCTTTAGTTTTCTGGTCTCTTTGGTCTCCTTCAACCTGGAAGTTCCTCAGTCTTTGTCTCTTATGACATTGATAGCTTTGAAGAGCACAGGCAAATTGTTTTGGAGAATGTTCTCCAATTTGGGTTTATCTGATGTTTCCTAATGATCAGCTGCAAGATCACAAAGCACATACACACAGAGAAGCCTCCACTGGACATTCCCCAGCTGTGAAGGACCTTTTGCCCTGAGGCGGGGTGGTTACAGCCACTGAAACAGGGAGCCAAGAGGAGGGCTCAGAGGGACCCCGGAGAGGGAGGAAGAGGGGTGTAGGGAAACTCAGTGGGCCAGGGAAGCAGTGGCAACCGTTCCCTTGTGGGGCCTCAGCCAGGCCTGCTTCTGTTCTGGGCCGGGGGCCGGGCAGGCAGGCAGGCGGCCAGCAAGAGGGCTGGACCTCTATGCTGTTTGTCCTGAAGGTACCCAGGCGCCGAGATCACTGGCCATTTCTGGCCTGGGCATTAAGAGCCTCTGGAAATAGCTCCAGGACAATTATTTCAGGAGGAATGTGCTATTCCTCCATCTTCCCAGAAAGCTAGGCTGTGTCCCATAAGATCAGGAATGTCTCTCTCCGGCCTCCCCAACTCCAGGGGATCCTGAGGTCCTCTGGGGGCCACAGAGGCCTTCCAAACCAGGAGAGTCTGGGAGGCCAGAATGGGGTCAAGGAGACTAAAAGCCCCCTTCTCCCGTGAGGGGAGGTGTGGCTCTGGCCTTAGGTCCTGGGCTCTCAGGGCCCAGCCTGGAGTCAGGCCTGCCGGCCGGGGTCCAGCTAACCCCAAGCCCAGGGACACAGGAGGGAGGGTGATGGGGAGCTGCCTACCCCACCTCCTGCCCAGAACCACCCCTGAGAGACTGACCTGGTAGAGCACTTATTATGTGCCAAAGCACCTGACATTGTCAGTGCCAGGGCCCCACATTCACCCTCTCATTTAATCCTCGCAGCAGCCCTAGGAGGTAGGTATTTTGCTTTCAAGATGAAGTCACTGAGGCTCAGAGAGAGCAAGAGACTTACCCAAGCTCATCCAGCAGCCAGAATTAAAACCTGATGTTTTGGCTCCAGAGCCTACGGGCTTAAGCACTAAGTGAGGAAGAGGGTGGGTCACCCACTCACTCAGTGAGGACTCAGTAAGTGACCCTGTGAACTGAGATGTTTTGGGAGGGGTCCAGCCCCCTTCCTCCACCCCCCAGTCAAGGCCAGCTGCCCCTCCCTAGCACTGCAGGACAGATGTCCTCGTTGGTGGGGAGCCCCTCCCCACACGGTCTCCAGCCACAGCGGCCCCCACCCTTGCCCCATCTGGGCCGCCTCCAACCTTGGCTCCTTAGCTGCATTGACAAACCAATTGCAAATCATGGGCTTTCCATCAGCCCTTGCCCCTCCTGCTCTGTCCCCTCTCACCTGACTGCCCCTCCCTGCAGTCCTACCCACATCCCTCTCTCCTCCTGTGCCCCACCAAGACCAACAGGGGTCCTTTCCCCACCCCAGGTTTAAAGAGTTCAAGGGCATCTCACTCCCCTGGGCTCCCCAAGAATGGAGGGAACAGCCCCCTTCTCCAGAGACCATAGGACCTGCCCCATTAGTGCATAGGCTGCTCATTAAATCCTCTCCTGCCACACAGCAATTGCCCCCCACCCCTTGTCCCTGGCCTTGAGATGGTGGGAGGAGTGTTCCCTTATTCTTTCAGCCACATGGCACTTGGAAGCATCACAGACCAGGAGCAAACCCAGCAACTCAGCAGCCATACTTGTGAGTCCATTGCAGTCTGGGGAGACAGCTAGAGCCAAGAGCCATGACTCTATTGTCATTGTCCCACCCTGCCTGGAGGACATCTGTCCCAGCCTCTTGGCAATGTGACTCACCTGAGCCCTTATCTGGCTTGGGGCCAACCTGCCTGCAGGGTTGAAAATCTCTCCTGGGCGGGGTTCTGGCCCTCCCCCAGCTGCAGCCTTCCATCCACCCAAGCACAGTGAGTCACACACCGTCCTCCCCTACCACCCTCAAGGATATGGGCTCTCTGCTTGCCAGCTGCCAAAACAGCACTTTCCTAAATCCCTGTATGGCAGGAGCAAGCCAGGACACGTCTGAGTTCAGGAGCACTGAGGCAGGTGTGGCTTGGCAGGAGCCCCAGCCAGCAAGAACTGCCCTCTTGCCAAGCCACCTCGGCGCTTTTGAGGTAGAGCAGCCAACCTGGGAGGGGAAAGGACTCTCATCATTATGGGGCCTGGGAAATTCCCTCTCAGGGGGCTGGGGATGATGGTCATGTGTAGACTTATATACATCCTTATATACACCCTTGCTGAGAGAGGACTTGGGATGCAGGACAGCAAGTAACTGGTTTGTGCTGTGACCTCAGGTAAGTATTGAACTTGTCCGAACCTCAATTCCCCTTTCTGTAAGATGGGGGTAAGGAAGGTGCCCAGCGAACATTGCTGGCTCAACAGACTTGCAATAATAGCTAATGTTGGGGCTTCCCTGGTAGCGCAGTGGTTGAGAATCCACCTGCCAGGGCAGGGCACACGGGTTCGAGCTCTGGTCTGGGAAAATCCCACATGCCATGGAGCAGCAGCAGCCCTAGGAGGTAGGTATTTTGCTTTCAAGATGAAGTCACTGAGGCTCAGAGAGAGCAAGAGACTTACCCAAGCTCATCCAGCAGCCAGAATTAAAACCTGATGTTTTGGCTCCAGAGCCTACGGGCTTAAGCACTAAGTGAGGAAGAGGGTGGGTCACCCACTCACTCAGTGAGGACTCAGTAAGTGACCCTGTGAACTGAGATGTTTTGGGAGGGGTCCAGCCCCCTTCCTCCACCCCCCAGTCAAGGCCAGCTGCCCCTCCCTAGCACTGCAGGACAGATGTCCTCGTTGGTGGGGAGCCCCTCCCCACACGGTCTCCAGCCACAGCGGCCCCCACCCTTGCCCCATCTGGGCCGCCTCCAACCTTGGCTCCTTAGCTGCATTGACAAACCAATTGCAAATCATGGGCTTTCCATCAGCCCTTGCCCCTCCTGCTCTGTCCCCTCTCACCTGACTGCCCCTCCCTGCAGTCCTACCCACATCCCTCTCTCCTCCTGTGCCCCACCAAGACCAACAGGGGTCCTTTCCCCACCCCAGGTTTAAAGAGTTCAAGGGCATCTCACTCCCCTGGGCTCCCCAAGAATGGAGGGAACAGCCCCCTTCTCCAGAGACCATAGGACCTGCCCCATTAGTGCATAGGCTGCTCATTAAATCCTCTCCTGCCACACAGCAATTGCCCCCCACCCCTTGTCCCTGGCCTTGAGATGGTGGGAGGAGTGTTCCCTTATTCTTTCAGCCACATGGCACTTGGAAGCATCACAGACCAGGAGCAAACCCAGCAACTCAGCAGCCATACTTGTGAGTCCATTGCAGTCTGGGGAGACAGCTAGAGCCAAGAGCCATGACTCTATTGTCATTGTCCCACCCTGCCTGGAGGACATCTGTCCCAGCCTCTTGGCAATGTGACTCACCTGAGCCCTTATCTGGCTTGGGGCCAACCTGCCTGCAGGGTTGAAAATCTCTCCTGGGCGGGGTTCTGGCCCTCCCCCAGCTGCAGCCTTCCATCCACCCAAGCACAGTGAGTCACACACCGTCCTCCCCTACCACCCTCAAGGATATGGGCTCTCTGCTTGCCAGCTGCCAAAACAGCACTTTCCTAAATCCCTGTATGGCAGGAGCAAGCCAGGACACGTCTGAGTTCAGGAGCACTGAGGCAGGTGTGGCTTGGCAGGAGCCCCAGCCAGCAAGAACTGCCCTCTTGCCAAGCCACCTCGGCGCTTTTGAGGTAGAGCAGCCAACCTGGGAGGGGAAAGGACTCTCATCATTATGGGGCCTGGGAAATTCCCTCTCAGGGGGCTGGGGATGATGGTCATGTGTAGACTTATATACATCCTTATATACACCCTTGCTGAGAGAGGACTTGGGATGCAGGACAGCAAGTAACTGGTTTGTGCTGTGACCTCAGGTAAGTATTGAACTTGTCCGAACCTCAATTCCCCTTTCTGTAAGATGGGGGTAAGGAAGGTGCCCAGCGAACATTGCTGGCTCAACAGACTTGCAATAATAGCTAATGTTGGGGCTTCCCTGGTAGCGCAGTGGTTGAGAATCCACCTGCCAGGGCAGGGCACACGGGTTCGAGCTCTGGTCTGGGAAAATCCCACATGCCATGGAGCAGCTAGGCCCGTGCGCCACAACTACTGAGCCTGTGCTCTAGAGCCCGTGAGCCACAACTACTGAAGCCCGCGTGCCTAGAGCCCGTGCTCCGCAACAAGAGAAGCCACTGCAATGAGAAGCCCGCGCACTGCAACGAAGAGTAGACCCTGCTCGCCGCAACTAGAGAAAGCCCGCGCATAGCAACAAAGACCCAACACAGCCAATAAATAAATAAATAAACAAATAAACAAACATAAATAAATAATAAAATACATGAAAAAAAAAAGCTAATGTTATTAGCTAATAATAGCTAAATGCCCCCATGTTGCAGGCACAGTGTGCTGTAGTGGTACGTGTGATTCAGCTCATACTGGCTCACAAAAGCCAATTCTGAAATATTCTAGAATCTGGTGAACTCCTTGTTAAACCATCGGTAGCTTGAAATCAACCATGGCAGGAACATTTATACCACAGGAATTGGCAAATGCAACAGATCGGGGGTTTTTTGGGTTGGGTTTTTTCTTTTTTGAGCCCCTAGGTCACCAGCACACCGCTGAAGCCATGTCACTATGGCCAAATGACTTAACCTGTTTTTAAGAAATTGAAGTATAGGTGATTTACAATGTTGTGTTAATTTCTGCTGTACAGCAAAGTGATTCAGTTATACGTATATACATTATTTATTTTTCTATATTCTTTTCCATTATGGCTTATTACAGGGTACTGAATATAGCTCCCTGTGCTATACAGTAGGACCTTGTTGTTTATCCAAATTTAACCTTTTTGAACCTCTGTTTCCTTACCCATAAAACCACTATAATAATGATCCACATGTAATGAATGCTTCCTGGGTCCCAGCTGCTGTGTGTAATTTTATGCATCGACCAGACTGGGCCACAGGATGCCCAGGTACCTGGTTAAACATAACCTCTTGGGTGTGTCTGTGAGGGTGTTTCTGGACGAGATTAGCTTGTGGGCTGGTGGGCTGAGTAAAACAGACCGGCCTCTGCTTGTGGATGGGCACCATCTAGTCTGTTGAGGGCCTGAATAGAACAAAAAGGCAGAGGAAGGTTGAATTCATTCTCTGACTGACTAGTTGAACTGGGACATCCATCTTCTGGCCTCGGTTCTTCTGGTCCTTAGACGGTCAGACTTAGGCTGGAATCTACACCATTAGCTATCTAGTTCTTAGGCCTTTGAACTATACCACCAGATTTCTGGGTCTCCAGCCTGCAGATAGGGGATCATGTGACTTCTCAGCCTTGCATAACTGCATGAGCCAATACCTAATAATAAATAAATATATGTATGTATATATAAATACAAAAAAATATAGCGTATATACATATATATACAACATATACTATAGTATATAGTATTACATAACATTGTACTATATATGTTGCTATACGTTATGTGTGTGTATGTGTATATATAAAAGTTTGTGTCCCCCCCTCAAATTTGTATGTTGAAACCTAATCCCCAACATGATGGGATTTAGAGGTGGGGGCCTTTGGGAGGTGATTAGGCCACTGAGGGGAAAGCCTTCATACATGGGATTAGTGCCCTTATAAAAGAGACCCCAGAGAGCATCCTTGCCCCTGTGCCATTTGGGAATGCAGTGAAAAGACAGCCATCTCTGACCCAGGAAGTGAGCTCTCACTAGACACTGAGTCTGCTGGTGCCTTGATCTTGGACTTCCCAGCCTCTATAACTGTGAAAAATCAATGTTATTTAAGCCACTCAGTCTATGGTATTTTTGTAATAGCAGCCCAAATGCAAAGACACACACACACACACACACACGACTAAGAAATACATACATACATACATACACATATATATATATATATATATATATATATATATATATATATTTCCTATTGATTCTGTTTCTCTGGAGAACCCTGACTACTACACTGTGCTTTATATGTATTCGCTCATTTACTTCCCATTACAACCTTACAAGGTAGATGTTAATAGCATCTCCATTTTTTAGATAAGAAACTGAAGGGCGGAGGTGAACTAACTCACCTAAAAGAACATGGTCAAGACATGAGCCCAAGCAATCTGGCTCAGGTCTGCCCACTACACATTGCACCTGCTACCTCCAGGGCCATCACTGCAGTTGCCATTTATTAAGCAATTCCTGAGTGGAGACACTGCGCGAAGGGTTTTCCGCATATAACAGGTGGACCCCACAGCCCTCCAGGTTTCTGGGGTTACCTTTTCCTTTAATAATCACATAAAATAGCTCAAAGCTCCATTCCATGTACCATGGGAAGCTCAGAGCCTTCCTCGCTATTTCTGAGGCACCCAGGGGGCTGTTATGGTCTCTTGTCACCCTTCACTCTGAATCTCTGCTTCTGGACCAATTCTCAGCCCCCTCTTCTGTGACTGCCATCATCTCTCAGCAGAGCTGCACCCTTCGTCCGCCACGGTGATCACGACTCCCTCCTCACCTGTGCCCCAAACCACCTATGACAGACTTGACTGAGGCGCAGGCTGCCAGAGGTTGACAACACTCAGCATAGGACAGAAAACAGCCTGACGTGGAACAAGCGGCCGCCGCTCAGTTCTTCGTGTCTCCTCTCCTCCTTCGTCCTCGGGCCCGGGCCGCCCACCATGAAGCTCTCAGGAAGCCCTTCTCCATCTCAGCTCCTCTCCCCACCGTCCTCTTCTGAGGCACTCGCCCCCGCAGGGCTCCCCCTCCTTGGACTGCTGACGTCAAAGTCGACATTTCCGGTTCTTGGTTGACCGTACAAAGTTGCTCCTTTGATTCTCACCTGGGGTGGGGTGGGGAAGGTCACCTTCCACCTGAGGGTGCTTTCCTCCTGCCACCCCCACTAAGATGTGGAGCAGCTGGTGACAATGTTTCCCTTCCTGTAAAATGCTTTGGATGACTAGATCCTTTCCATAACATTGTGAGGTAGAGCCTTTGTCTTCCCAGAGAGGAACTCAGCACTGAGACTCTACCAGACATAGGACCTTTGGGGAAGTTACCTCCCTTATCTGAGCCTCAACTGCCTCATCTGGAAGCTGGAATAGTAAGAATGCCTGCCCCACAGGGTTGATCCCTCGGTGTATTGTAAACTCTCAATAAATCTTGGCTGTTCAATATTTGACAGATGAGGAAATTGGGTTCTAGGCCCAGCTGTGCTCTTTTTTTTTCATAAATATATTTATTTTATGTATTTAGTTTTGTCTGTATTGGGTCTTCGTTGCTGTGTGTGGGCTTTCTCTAGTTGTGACGAGCGGGGGCTACTCTTCGTTGCGGTGCACAGGCTTCTCATTGAGGTGGCTTCTCTTGTTGTGGAGCACGGGCTGTACGCCCGTGGGCTTCAGTAGTTGCGGCACATGGGCTCAGTAGTTGCGGCACACGGGCTCTAGAGCGCAGGCTCAGTAGCTGTGGCGCATGGGCTTAGCTGCTCCGTGGCATGTGGGATCTTCCCAGACCAGGGCTCGAAACCGTGTCCCCTGCATTGGCAGGCGGATTCTTAACCACTATGCCACCAGGGAAGTCCCCCAGCTGTGTTCTTAATGTGCCGAATGACCTGGGCCTCAGTTTGCCCAAATGGAAAGGAGACAGTGGGACTGAATGGTCTCTGAAGCCCATTCCAGGCCTGTCGTTCTCATTAATGGCATCCGTGAGTCTTTACCACATGTTCTCAGGACCCTTCCAGACCTTGCCTTTTGTATGTCTTCATCTCCATGTTCATTGGACTCCTTTCTAATAAACTGGTAAACATGAGTAAGGTCCTGAGTTCCGCAGGCCATTCTAGCAAATTACACCTGAGGGGGGGATGGTGGGAACCCCCAATTTATGGATGGTTAGGTCAGAAGTATAAGCGTAGGGAACTCCCTGGCGGTCCATTGGTTAGGACTCAGCGCTTTCACTGCCAGGGGCCCGGGTTGGATCCCTGGTCAGAGAACTAAGATCCTGCAAGCCGCACAGTGTGGCCAAAAAAAAAAAAAAAAAAAAAAAAAAAGTACAGGGGTAGCCCCTGGCCACCAGTCACTGGTGTCTGAAGTGGAACTGAGCCCTCTAACTTGTGGGATCTGGTGCTCATACCAGGGAGATAGTGCTAGAAACGAATTGAATTACTGAGTAACCAGTGGGTGTCAGAGAATTGGAGCATTGGTTGGTATCAGAAAACACTTCACAGCCCCTTTTTGAAAAAAGCTCTTACATGGAGCCCACAAAAGAAACATGTCCCAGGAGTCAAGGAGAGGATCTGGTTCAGGGATGGGAGCTGCCAGGGACCACTGGGAAGATGGGACAAAGCTTGGTGGTGGGTTCCCAAGGGGCATAGTACTATTCTTTAAACTTTTCTGTATGCTTGAAATATTTCACAATTATCAACTTAAAAAAAAAAAAGCA
>NW_006786690.1:5166288-5167532 GCF_000442215.2 Lipotes vexillifer | reverse complement strand
GCAATGTCACAGGGAGAGCCCTGGATGGAATCTGGAGTCCTAGGTCCTGGCTTCAGTTATGCCATTGGACCACTCTGTGACTTGAGCAAGTTACAGCCTTTCTCCAGGCCACAGGGGCCAGACTCTAGCGGCCTTTCCAGTGCTGATATTTTATTAGACGGTTTTCATTTACTTCAGTCCAAATACGTATTGAATGTCTGTTAGGTGCTTATCTATTTACATGTCTGACCTCCCGAGCGGACACTGAACCCCTGGAGAGTAGGGGCTGTCTCCTCACTCCTGTCTCCCCAGCGCCCAGCACAGGCCCCTGTATTTAGTGGGTTGTCTGAATGAAGGAAGGAAGGGCAGAATGAATGACCACCAGGCCCCTGAAGGATTTGGAGTCTGTGGTTGGGGTCCACTGTGGGGAAGCCTGTGGTCTCCTCAGTACTGGAGCTCACTGGGTGTCCATCCTCTTGCCTGTACCCCTGGGGTGCCTGCACTGGGGTGGGAGGTGAGCACGGCTGTGGGAACAGGAGAAGAGCCAGCTTGGAGGCTTACAGGCCTCCACTTCCTGCTACAGACGCTGCTCAAGACTGGCTCCAGGGGAGCCTCTCTGACCCACTGGGAGAGCACCAGGAAACAGGCCAGAAGGCAGGAAACCTCCCCTAGGCTTGGCCTGGGCCCAGGCCACTACCAGGCCTAGGCTGAGTCCTGAGTCCAGTGGGCCAGAGCCCACTTTGCTTGCCCAGCCTGCAGAGCTCAGCGGCTCTGCCCCAGCTCCTCAGCACCTCCTTTGTCCCTGAGACCACTGCCAGCTGTTCAGTAAACATGGAGCAGCCTGCATGTGCAGGAAGGACAGCTGGGGTCAGAAAACCTGGGTTCAGTTCCCAGCTCTGCCTCTCAGAGGCTGGGTAAGTGGGGGCACTTTACCTGCCTCCATGAGCTCAGTTTCTTCAATGTATTTGTTGTGGAGATCAAAGCAGAGATTGTCTTGGTCTCAAACCATATTCAAGGTACTAAAAGATAAGTCCAGCTTACAGATACAGTCAAAGCCACCTGAAGCCTTGGCCAACCCTACTCCCTCCCTGCTTGGAGGATGTCACTGTCCAGATCACTGATGATCTTTGCTATCATGTTTATCCTGTTCCCACACATTGCTATCCCAAATATTACTGATTTGCCTGTTTTCAAATGCTATGTATATTATGGTATTATACTGAATGCATTATTCTGTAATTTGCCTTTTTTTTTTTTTTTTCCGG
>NW_006786690.1:5147348-5166218 GCF_000442215.2 Lipotes vexillifer | reverse complement strand
ACGTGGGCCTTTCACTGTTGTGGCCTCTCCCGTTGCAGAGCACAGGCTCTAGACGCGCAGGCTCAGCAGCCATGGCTCACGGGCCCAGCCGCTCCACGGCATGTGGGATCTTCCCGGACCGGGGCACAAACCCATGTCCCCTGCATCAGCAGGCGGACTCTCAACCACTGCGCCACCAGGGAAGCCTGTAATTTGCCTTTTTACTCAATGAAATGCTTTTGAGATCTAGCCATATCGATACATGGAACTCGAGTTCCATAATTTTCAATCTTTAGTGCTGTTTTCTACAAATATGCCACGATTCATCCGCTCTCCTCTCGATATACATTTAGGTTGTTTCCAATTATATTTGGTTATTTCAAGCAACACTGAAATAAATATTCTTTTACGTGTCAAAAAACGATTTACGCAGAGATAAGTGTTTTCAGGGAGCTTACGCACATTGACCAGTGGTGTTCGCTATTCAATTTGATGACACCGTCTCCTGAACCCCAAATCAAGGTCAACAACTTGATGATAGAACAGACTATTTGAGGTTGGGACTCTCTGGAATGCAAAGGCAATAATTGTCACCCTCTCTTCAGTGCTCCCTAAGGGCCAAGCCCCATGCTAAGTGTCCTACCTGCTCAAATTATCGAAAACAATCCCTGTGAGGGAGCTACTGGTATTACCCCAGCTGAGGGAACCCAGGTGCAGAGAGGTCAGATATCTTGGTCAAGGTCACACAACAGTGGTTGAGCTTGAATTCAAACCAAACCTGGGTCCATCCAACTCTGCTACCCATATGTTAGCCAGACAGACCAGAGGGATCCCAGCAGAAGCCCCCAGACGTGGCAGCATAAAGGCAAGAGAGACTTGCCAACCATGGGCTCAGGGAAGCCTTCCTTAGGAAGGCGCCAGTCCCAACTGGCCTAGAAAGATGCAGAGCATTGCAGTGACAGCAATAGGCAGCATCTGGAAAAAGAGACACATCAGGCCCAGGCCTCGAGGCTGGTAGATTTAGCACTGCCCCCTTCACTCACCTCCCGTTGGCCCTTCCCTGCCACACACCTTCCTTGCATTTCTCTTTCCCCCCCGATTCTACCCCGATCTGTCTGCTGTCCACCCTTCTTTCCAATTCTTCTCTTTTTACCTTTTTTCTCTTGGGTCATCTTATCTCTCTTCATTCCCCCAATAATCCATCCATGCATGCATCCATCCATGCATCTGTACATGCATGCATCCGTTTACTTATCCATTCATCTGACATGAACTGAGCACCAGTGCTGTGTCTGGACATTGGAGCCTGAGTGAGGCTGTGCCTAGAATTGGTAGTGAGTGCATTCATCACACTCAGCTAAACTTCCATGAGGAAACTCCAAGACCTGTCCTCTCCCTCAAACACAGCCAGAGACAAACACACCCTTACACAAACCAGGCAACCTACTAGGAAAAAAACCTGAAGAGACAGTCATGGCTCTCTCGCACCCCCTGCTGGTAACTTGAGAGATTACCTCCTGGGCTGGAGAGTTCCAATGTGACTCAGGGCGGAGCTGCCCTGGCTCCCAGACTTTGCTCCTCCTGCGCTGCAACTTCTGCCAGCGATTCCACTTTAGGGGCTACTCAGAGTGAGGTTCTTGTCAGAAATGTTTAATCCCCTAGCCGTTGCTAGGCCCAAGCCAAAGGCAAGAGTATGAAGCAGTGAGAGAGATTGTTACGGATTGGATGTTTGTGTCTCCCTAAATTCATATGTTGAAACCGAACCCCTAATGTGATGATATAAAAGGTGGAGCCTTTGAGCGGTAATAGGTCGAGAGGGTGGGGCTCTCATGAATGGGATTGGTGCCCTTGTAAGAAGAGACATGAGAGCTTGCTTCCTTGCTCTCTGCTCTCTGCCATGTGAGGGTACGATGAGAAGATCTGCAAACCAGGACAGGGGATCTACCAGCACCTTGATCTTGGACTTCCAGCCTCCAGAACTGCAAGAAATAAATGTCTGTTATTTAAGCCACCGAGTCTATGGCATTTTGTTACAGCAGCCTAAGCAATGTTGTTTATTTTAATGCGGAGGAATGTGTGCTCTCCAGTGTGTATGTGAATCCTGCATGTTTGTGCTCTGCTGTGTGTATGCTCAGGGGTGTGTACATGGGGGAGCCAAGGTGCACATTCCAAGCATGTGGTCGCACACCATGCCCCGAGCACGATGGAGATGTGCGTGTGAGTGATCCTAACCTGTGCACACCAGGTGTCCTCAGGAATGTGCATAGAAAGACACCCATGGAGCCTTCTCGCACGTAGATGGGATAACCCTGAGGCCTTGACTCCCAGAGTTCCTAGTGGCTTGGGCCCCAGTTGTCCACTGGGACTGAGAATCTGGGACTTGTGTTACATCTGCAACACAGCCCGTGTTGGCTTCCTTACCTTACCTGTCTCACTTCCCTGCTCCTCTACACGGGCTTCTTGGGATCACCTCCAAAATAAACTACCTGTATGCAAATCCTCATCTCCAGATCTGCTCCTTGGACAGCGAAGGAGGCAGCCCAAGAGGAGTGGCCAACTCGCTGAGGCTGGCAGAGCATGAAGATGGCAAGAGCCTGGGTCCCCGGTGGCATCACTGCGTCTCTGAGCTAACCAATCGGCAACTGTCCCACCTCCCCACCCCCACCCCTGCCTTCTGGTTAGCTGAGAAAACCCTAATCATTTAAGTCTCTTTTAATGGAGTTGTCTGTTTCTTGTGTACACTCTTCCATGTGAAGGGTGGGTCCGGCATCCACTTGAGGACAAGCCATAGTGGGTATAGCACAGCTGAGTGTATGTGTGTATATGCTCACAAGGGGCACTGAGGGAGTGCCTGCTGTGTGCAGGCCCCCTGTAGTGACTGTGTATCTGGGACACAGAATTGGGTCGGCCTGGCATGTCTGTGCCCGTCCCCGTGGTTCCCCTGTCAGCTCCAGGCTTCGTCTTTCTTGAGCACCAGCTCTGTCCTCAACCCACCTGCTTCTCCGTTGCCCTCATGCTGGTTACCTGGACAGCCTCTGAAGAATCCCAGCTAGTCTCCCCGATGGTATTCTTGCTCCTCTTTAAACTATTTTCCACTCAGCAGTCAGAGATAGAGTCTGAAAACATGTTGGATCACGTTGTTCTCTTGGGGGGTTTTTGACTCTGCACCACGAGGCTCATGGGATCTTAGGTCCCCGACCAGGGATCAAACCCGGACGCTGGCAGTGAAAGCGCCAAGTCCTAACCACTGGACGGCCAGGGAATTCCCGTGTTGTTCTCTTGTTACAAACCCTTCAAAGGCCCCTGTCACTCTGGGGCACCTGCTCCGCAGAGGTCACGGGTCTCATCTCTGCCCTCTCTTCCCCTCCCAGGGAAGCTCCAGCCTTAGGATAATTCCCCACTGCATCCCCGTTGGGCCCAGGAATGGGGGGACTGACTCCTGCAGGCTGGGTTTCCCAGGCACCCATGACAGCTGGTTTCCAGCTAGGTTCAGCCAATGGGAGGCACTGGAGGAGATGGGAGTGCAGGAGGAAGAGAGAAACCAGGGTATCTCTCCCCTGCACCTCCTCCATGGCTCCCATGGAACTGGCCTGGATAGGGCCCAGCTTCTGCTGAGTGAGCCCAGCTCATCTCATCCCTCCGTCCCCAATCCTGCGACGAACCATGGCTAAGTTCTAAGCCTTGTTATCTTCTTACCCTCACCTGGGTAACCAATTCCCTCCATGTCAAATACTTGAGATTCCTGTTTTCTGGTTTGACCCTGACTGGTACCACCAGCCATCTGACTTTCCAGCCCGAGGAGGAAGCCAGCAGCCTACATAGGGCATAGCCACAGAAACAGCAGAGGACGGAACCGAATCTTGGGGCACCTCCCCTGCGCTCCCCCTGCCTCCGGACTTGAGGTCAAGTCCTGTGAGATGATGAATTTCCTGTTTACCTTAGGCAGGGTTTCCTGCTACTGGCATCTGAAAACATTTGTGGTATTCGGTGCCAGGAATCTGCAGATGCCCCCAATATCTATTCTCCCTTTCTTTCACATTAAGAGGCATTTTCCTTGTGCACAGGACATTTCCTGGTCTCCCAGGCAGCCGGGGTAGGGGGTGGTGGTGGGGAAACCACAAGTTGATTTCTGAGCATGGTCAGAAGAGATGTATGCAAATTCCAGGTTGGGTGCTTAAAGATAAAGGCAAGCTTGACCCTTTCCTTTCTCCGTCTGGAATGTGCGTGTGGTGTAGGAGCCACTGCAGGCTGTATTAGTTTCCTGGGGCCACCAGCTGAGTCACTTAAACAACAGAAATGTATTCTCTCCCAGGTCTAGAGGCTAGAAGTCTGAAATCAAGGGGTCAGCAGGGTTGGTTCCTTCTGAGGGCTGTGAGGGAAGGATCTGTTCCAGGCCCTTCTCCTTAGCTAGTAGGTGGCTGCCTTCCTTCTATGCATGTTTCTCTATGTCGAAATTTCAGCTTTTTATAAAGATGCAAGTCATACTGGATTAGGGCCCACCCTAATGACCTCATCTTAACTAATTACATCTGCAATGACCCTATGTCCAAATAAGGTTACATTCCGAGGTACGGGAGAATTTGGAGAGGGGAACACAATTGAACCCATGCCTTGCAGGTGAGGGCACACCCTAGAGTTGGAGGAACTGAGAAATAGAATGAGCAGATGACTTCACAGAGCAAAGCTGCCATGCCAGCCTGGACTTTGAGGTTAGAGAAGAATAAATTTCTCTCTTATTCATGCACCGTTATTTAGGGTCTCAGTTACATTCAAACAAACGTGTGTCATAGGTCAGGGTCTGGGAAAGGAACGGATGTCAAGCCCAAGGGGTAATTGAGGAATATTTAATAAACGTGCGGGGACTTCCCTGGTTGTCCAGTGGTAAAGAATCCGCCTTTCAATGCAGGGGATGCGGTTTCAATCCCTGCTCAGGGAACTAAGATCCCACATGTCTCAGGGCAAGTAAGCCTGCATGCCACAACTACTGAGCCCGCGAGCCTCAACTAGAGAGACTGTGTGCCGCAAACTACAGAGCCCAGGCGCCCTGGAGCCTGCTCGTCACAACGAGAGAAGAGAAAAACCCTCATGCCACAAGTAGAGAGAAGCCCGTGTACCACAGTGAAGATCCCACGTGCCAACTAAGACACAACACAGCCACAAATAAACAAAATAAATAAATAAATAAATAATAAATCTTAAAAAATAAATAAATAAAAGTGTGGATGGGGTTGGAGAAACTAACAAGGAATGATGAGGCATCTCAAGGCTAGCAACAGCGGGGAGCCGATATCACCCCTGGGCCTGAAAGGGCAGAGGGAGGAAGCAGTGAATGGAGCCCTGAGGTAGGAGCTTTGGGGAAAGGTGAAGGTCCCCTGATAGGAGCCAGGGCCTTTGATGGAGGGATGCAGGCATTGGGATAGATGCCCCATCTTCCTGTCCTCCAGTCTCCTTCTGGCACCTTCCACTGACTGAACGAAACCCAGAGGACCATGGAGCCCATGGAGGCTTCCATCAGGTCAGCCAGCGGTGCAGGGTGGGTGGAGCCCGGCGAGGGGTGGAGGGAGAGCGTCCAGTGGGCTGACACCTGGTTCCTGCTGCCACACGCCCCCTGCTGGCTGTGGGCTCAGGAAGCTTTGTCTTCTTCGCAAGAGGATCCCTGGTGACAGGTCAGTGCCTGGAATCTAGTAGGTCTTTGACAAACATTTGTTGAATGTGTACATGCCAGGAGGGCTGTGGAATGAGAGCAGGGGAGGGAGGGGGGCTTCACACCTCCAGCCCCTTTGTCACCTCCATCTCCCAGAGCAGTGGAGGTGTGTGGGGGTGCTTCTCCCACCCACCTGCTCAGCCCCAGGAAGACAGGGCACTGGCCCATATCCCTCCCCAGTGCCACTGTCC
The DNA here is from genome assembly GCF_000442215.2 of Lipotes vexillifer. Taxonomy (NCBI): domain Eukaryota; kingdom Metazoa; phylum Chordata; class Mammalia; order Artiodactyla; family Lipotidae; genus Lipotes; species Lipotes vexillifer. Next base: position 5,160,344 of record NW_006786690.1, on the reverse strand, counting down.
AGCATCACCGCGGGTCCCAGCGGAGGCAGTGTCTTCCTCAGGGCAGGAGCCACCTGCCTGTCGTCCCAGCCTTGGGTCCCCTCAGTGGCTTCTTGGTGCCATTGCAGGGCCAGGGGGGCACCTGCCTGATCTCTGAGGCTGAGCTGCCCCATCTGAGAGGGATGGGGCTGGTAGCTGGGGTGCTACAGGGCAGTGAGGCACCAGAGAATCTGGGACTTAAGATCACTGTGGGTGACTCAAGGTGAACATTGGTACCTTACAGACTCTGAGAAGTTCTACAGGAAAGATCCATTTGAACTTTCTTTTTTTTTTTTTTTTTTTAAGATGTTGGGGGTAGGAGTTTTTAGTAATTTATTTTTTAATTTTTTCTGTGTTGTGTCTTCGTTTCTGTGCGAGGGCTTTCTCTAGTTGTGGCAAGCGGGGACCACTCTTCATCGCGGTGGGCGGGCCTCTGACTATCGCGGCCTCTCTTGTTGCGGAGCGCAGGCTCCAGACACACAGGCTCAGTAGTTGTGGCTCACGGGCCCAGTCGCTCTGCGGCATGTGGGATCCTCCCAGGCCTCGAACCCGTGTCCCCTGCATTAGCAGGCAGATTCTCAACCACAGCGCCACCAGGGAAGCCCCCATTTGAACTTTCTTTAATCTCGTATTTCCCAAGCCCATTGGATCTTTGATTCTTTATTGAGTGCCCACTGGGTTCTGGGTGGGAGCTGAGCCCCCAGCAGGGAACACAGCAGGGGCTCCATTATCGTGGCTTATTTGTCACAGAGCACAGATTAACGTCCTCCGAATGCTGCTCTTCAGAACCACCATCCAAACGCTGCCGCTTGGCTGGCTTCTCCGGGTTGCGCAGAGGGGCGGGCCTCCAGATGTGCCCTTTATGAGAGTCAGGGGAGGAAGAGTTGGGCACTGAAGCATCTTTAGCTTCATTGATTCATTCGTTGCCTCTTTGTTTTTTTCACATCTTTACTGGAGTATAACTGCTTTACAATATTGTGTTAGTTTCTGCTGTACAACAAAGTGAATCAGCCACATGTATACATATACCCCCATATCCCCTCCCTCTTGTGTCTCCCTCCCACCCTCCCTACCCCACCCCTCTAGGTGGTCACAAAGCACGTAGCTGATCTCCCTGTGCTATGCGGCTGCTTCCCACTAGCCATCCATTTTACATTTGGTAGTGTATATATGTCCATGCCACTCTCTCACTTCATCCCAGACTCCCCTTCCCCTCACCGTGTCCTCAAGTCCGTTCTCAACGTCTGCATCTTTATTCCTTCCCTACCACTAGGTTCATCAGTACCATTTTTCTAGATTCCATATATATTCATTAGCATATGGTATTTGTTTTTCTCTTTCTGACTTACTTCGCTCTGTATGACAGTCTCTAGGTCTATCCACCTCACTACAAATAACTCAATTTCGTTCCTTTTTATGGCTGAGTAATATTCCATTGTATATATGTGTCACATCTTCTTTATCCATTCATCTGTTGATGGACATTTAGGTTGCTTCCATGTCCTGGCTATTGTAAATAGCCTCTTTTAATGTAATGTGTATATTGCTGAGTACACACCATGTGCCAGGCCTCTTCTGGTGCTGGGAATTCAGAGATTGATAAGAAAGTTTGGCCCTCATAAAGTTTCCCGGAACTAGAAACAATGAAAACGCTCCTCCCTAAGAAAAGACTCCTTAGCTGCCCGAGCCTCCTTACCCTCCAGACCAACCTCCCAACTGCCCATACTCTCCCACACACCCAGACCCCTACCTCCAGTTCAGGATGAGGCCTGCTTTAGGCTGAGGCCTACTGTGGATCCTTCAGCTTCCCTGCCAGCTCCCTCTTCCCAGGGGAAAGCTCCAGCTGCTCCTAGGCCAGAAAACCCTGAGGATTAACCAGCAGCACCCATGACAATGTGTCCACCAGGCCTTGAGGATAAGATGACCTGACAGGCGTTGTGGTGAGAGAGAATCCTGGAGGGTTCATCTCCCTTGGGACAGAGCAGAGGGCCAGGGTGGCTGCGTGCCTGTCTGCAGAGAGGCTGGGACCTGCTCAAGGCCACCTGGTTAAAGGCTGGAGAGTCTTATCGTGTGACGTTGGAGCGGGGAGCAGGCAGTGACAAACCGGGGGGGCCCCGGGCCAGTCCTCACTGTTCTCTGGTCCTTAATTTCCTGTCTGTCAGAAGAGATGGATTAGATCATCTTTTAGGCTCTGTCTGTTTCAGACACTCTACAGTGGGATCCAGGAGGGTCTGACCCACCCCTCCGGCTCCCCAGCCACGTCCTCGGCCTCTCCCCCTTTCTTCCTCTGCTCAGGTTCTGGGAAATGGCTCTGAGCTTCAAAGCTGAGCAAACAAACATGTCCAGGCCCATAGGGAACAGGGAGTAAGGGAGGGCACAGCTATTTTTATCACACTTTGAAGGATTTCACAGCTGCTTCTGTTGTGTCGACACTCTCACCACAGGCTCAGGCTATTAGAGTCACAGACATCACTGTGGGGTTCTCGGAGGGGCTGCACCCCTAAAAGAAACCCTGCCCAGCTGATGCCTGACAGCCCATCATGAGGGATCCGTTTAAAGCAACTAAGCATTGCCTTCCTCCCATGCTTCTGAAACGTAGGAGCCCCCAAAGGATGGCTCTACACAATCAGTAATGCCGGCAGGAAGGAGTCTGGTGATCCTTAGAGCGCTGGGTGTTGAGGAGAGACGAGCGTTGCTCAGGAAAGTCTGCAGAGCCTGTTTGCCTTATTCAGCAAACATTCATTGAGCCCCTAAAAAATGTCAGTCCCTGGGCTGGGAGGTTGTTTCCAACAGCTAGTGAAGGTGTGCTAAGTCTTTTCTACAAATTAATGTGAGTTGAGTTCACTGATTTAGTGCCAGGCTCTGTGCTTCACACTCCACTGAGGTGATCTCAGGTATCGCTCTACCTCCAAAATATACCCTGACCACACCCACATCTCTCCACTTCCATCTCCACCGTCCCAGGCCAAGCCCCACGCCCACCCCTCATAGCCCTGCTTGTCCCCCTCACCCTCACCTCACAATCCTTCCCACGGTACCCAGGAAAGAGATTTTTTTGAAAGCAAAAGTGAGATCCCAGGTCCTTCCCTTACTTAATCACCACTCCCACCCACCATAGCTTTCTCCTTATGCTTAGAATAAAGACCAAACTCCTTCTCAGCCTGATCTGCAAAGAGACCCTATAGGGTCTGGTCTTCACCCATCTCTTTCTCTCTCTTTTTCTTATTCTCTCTCTCTCTCTAAATCTGGATTTCAGGTAACAGAATTGGATTAATCAAATATCATGAGTCTGCTCATGGGCCACTCTTATTTATTAGACAGACAGTTATTTTAAATAATGTAGTTGCCGCCTTCAAAACCACATCTAACATAATGACACAGATGACTCTCAAAAGCGTTATGCTAAGCGAAAGATGCCCAGAAACGTAAGCTATATACTATATGCTTCCATTTGTATGTAAAGATGCTAGAAAAGGCCAAACTAAAGAGATGGAGAGCAGATCACAGGTTGCCAGGGGGGCCAGGTGTGGGGGTGGGATAGAATGCGACTGGGTGGGAGGGAAATTTCTCGGGTAATGAAAATGTTCCATATCATGACTGTGGTGGTGGTTACATGACTGTGTGTGTTTGTCAAGACTTATTAAATTTACAGTTAAAACTGGAGAATTTTATTGTATGCAAATTTACCTTTGAAAAAGCTAAAACCAAAATGAAAACTACCAAAGCAAAGCAGGAAGCTCTAACAACATCTAATCTAACCTCCTTCCTCCACCCCAGACTTGAGTTAATGGTCATCCAGAATCCTCTGTTCATCATGCCTTTGCTTGCCTTTTTATACAGTTTTATTCACCTATTTGCATTCCTTAAAAGGTATATTTTAAAATCTCAGTTGTTTTTAATTCTATAAAAAGAGTATTAAACTGCATTTCATCTTCTGGGGCCTTTTTTTCCTTCTTAATTTACTCCTAGGAATTATCTACATTGTGGCATGCCATGATGATTCATTCTTTTTGACTGCTGATTAATATTCCATTGTATAAATATACTACACATTTTCACCCGTTTGCCTTCATGGACATTTCTGTTGTTTCTATGTTTCTGTTATTGAGGATTGAGGACAGGAACACCAGGAACATTCTTGTGCATGTCTCCTGGGGCACATGTGCATGATTTTCTTGAGGGTCCTACCTAGGAGTGGAATTGCTGGATCAGGTGTGAATTCAGCTTTAGGCATCACCTCTTCTTGGACCTCATCCCCTACCACTCTTCACTTTGACTACTATGCTTCAGCCTCACTGACCTCCTCTCCTTGGACAAGCCAAGCTCATTCCAGCCTCCAGATCTTTGCACTTCTTGTCCTTCCCACCTGGAGAGCTTTTCCTTCAGGGCTTCATCACGCTCTCTGGTCCCCATCTAAATGAGTCACTCCCATTCCCACCCCAGTCACCTACATTTCATTCTTTTCATAGCACCTTCCACCACAACCAGAAATAGACTTTATTGATTGATTGATTGATTGATTTTTGGCTGCGTTGGGTCTTTGTTGCTGTGCACAGGCTTTCTAGTTGCGGCGAGCGGGGGCTACACTTCATTGCGGTGTGTGGGCTTCTTATTGCTGTGGCTTCTCTTGTTGCAGAGCATGGGCTCTAGGCACGCGGGCTTCAGTAGTTGCAGCACGTGGGCTCAGTAGTTGTGGCTCGCAGGCTCTAGAGCACAGGCTCAGTAGTTGTGGTGCATGGGCTTAGTTGCTCATGTGGGATCTTCCCGGACCAGGGATCGAACCTGTATCCCCTGCATTGGCAGGTGGATTCTTAACCACTGCGCCACCAGGAAAGTCCCAGCTGGGACCATTCTTTTCATGGCTGCATCCCCAAGAACATCCTGATATAGAGAAAGTACTCAACAAAAAAATTTTTTAATTGAGGTGGATACTAATATATATTTTTAAAATTTATTTATTTATTTATTTTTGGCTGCGTTGGGTCTTTGTTGCTGTGCGTGGGTTTTCACTGGTTGCGTCCAGTGGGGGCTACTCTTTGTTGCAGTGTGCGGGCTTCTCATTGTGGTGGCTTCTCTTGTTGTGGACGCGTGGGCTTCAGGAGCGTGGGCTTCAGTAGTTGCAGCACGCGGGCTCAGTAGTTGTGGCTTGCAGGCTCAGTCGTTGTGGCACATGGGCTTAGTTGCTCCGTGGCATGTGGGATCTTCTCAGACCAGGGCTCGAACCCGTGTCCCCTGCATTGGCAGGAGGATTCTTAACCACTGCACCACCAGGGAAGTCCCCGACTAATATTAATCCTATGTTAGAGGTGAGAAACTTGAAACTCAGAGAAGTTAAGCCATGTGCCCAAGGATGCAGAGCTTGGAAGTGGCAGAGCCAGGATTTGAACCAAGGTGTGACCAGTCCCAGAGCCCATGTTCGTTCCTGGGAACTGCTGGCTTGTTCTGATGTGAACTTTCCTTCCCCCTCCCCTGTTATCAGCTTGCCATTCAATGTCACCCGTGCAGCCACACGTTGGAGGAAACTCTGGGACCTGTTGTTGGCTGTCTCTCCCCCATCTGCAGTGGGCGGGGGGTGTGGCCTTGGACCATGGGAGACCTGGTGTTCTACCACCTGTTCTGGGAATGGGGCCCAGTCTGTACCTCTCTCACCTATCTTCTGCCCTATATTAGAGCCTCAGGATATATGTCTCTTTCCTATCATCTCAAAAGTTCCAGCTGCTGCCAGTAAAAATGGTGAGCTTTAGAATGGGATCAAAACTAAGTTTTTATCAACTTAAAATAGACAGTTACAGATTTAAGTTTTTATATGTAAGCCTCATGGTGTCCAAAAGCAAAAATCTATAGTAAATACACAGAGGATAAAGAGAAAGGTATATGAGCATACCACTAAAGAAAGTCATCAAACCGTAAAAAAAAAGAGCTAGAGAAGAAGAAAGGAACAGAAACTACAAAAACAACTAGAAAACAAATAACAAAGTGGCAATAAGTACATAGTTAGCAATAATTACTTTAAATGTAAATGCACTAAATTCTCTAATCAAAAGACATAAAGCTGGTGAATGGATAAAAAAAACAAGACCTGTCTTTATGTTGCTTACAAGAGACACTTTATATGTAAGGACACACACAGACTGAAAGTGAATGGATGGAAAAAGATATTCCATGCAAATGGAAACCAAAAGAAAGCTGGAGTAGCTATATTTATGTCAGAAAAAATAAACTTTAAAACAAAGACTGTAATAAGAGATAAAGAAGGGTGTTACACAATGATAAAGGAGTCAATCCAACAATAGGATATAACATGTAAATACTTATGCACCAAACATAGGAGTACCTAAATATATAGAGCAAATATTAACAGACCTAAAGAGAGAAATAGATAGAAGTACAATAATTGTAAGGGACTTTAATACCCCACTTACATCAATGGATAGATCATCCAGACAGAAAACCAATTAGGAAACTTTGGTCTAAAATGACCAAATGACATGTTAGACCAGATTGATTTAACAGATATTTACATAACATTCCATCCAAAAGCAACAGAACACACATTTTTCTCAAGTGCACACGGAACATTTTCCAAGATATATCATACATTAGGCCATAAACAAGTCTTAATCAATTTAAGAGAACTGAAATGATATCAAGCATCTTTTTCTGACCACAATTGTATGAAACTACAAATTAATTACATGAAGAAACTGGAAAATTCACAAATATGAGAGATTAAACAACATGCTACTGAACAACCAATGGGTCAAGGAAGAAATCAAAAGAGAAACTAAAACACACCTTGAGACAAATAAAAATAGAAATGTAACGTATCAAAATTTATGAGATGCAGCAAAAGCAGTTCTAAGGGGGCGGTTCAAGCAATAAATGCTTACCTCAAGAAACAAGAAAAGTCTCAAATAAACAAGTAACTTTACACCTCAAGGAACTACAAAAAGAAGAAAAAATGAGGCCCAAAGTTAGTAGAAGGAAGGAAATAACAAAGATTAGAGCAGAAATAAATGAAATAGAGACTAAAAAGACAATAGAAAAGATAATTGAAACTAAAAGTCGGTTCTTTATAAAGATGAATAAAATTGCAAACCTTCAGCTAGACTCATCAAGAAAAAAAGAGAGAGGACTCAAAATCAGAAATGAAAGAGGAGATATTACAACTGATACCAAAGAAATACAAAGGCTCATAAGAGACAACTATGAGCAATTACATGCCAACGAATTGGACAACCTAGAAGAAATGGATAAATTCCTAGAAATATACAAACTAACAAGACTGAATCATGATGAAACAGGAAATCTGAACAAACCAGTTACTCGCAAGGAGATTGAATCCGTAATTGAAAACTTCCCAACAAACAAAAGTCCAGGATCAGACAGCTTCACAGATGATTTCTACCAAACATTCAAAGAAGAATTAATACCTATCCTTCTCAAAATATTCCAAAAAATAGAAGAAGGGAAACTCTTCCAAACACATTTTATGAAGCCAGCATTTCCCTGATAACAAAAGCAGAAAAGGACACCACAAAACCCCCAAAAACTATAAGCCAGTATCCCTGTTGAATATAGATGCAAAAATCCTAAACAAAATATTAACAAACTGAATTCAACAGTACATTAAAAGGCTTGATCGTATACCATGATCAAGTGGGATTTATTCCAGAGATGCAAGGATGGTTTAACAACCACAAATCAGTCATATGATATACCACATTAACAAAATGAAGGATAAAAATCATATGATCATCTCAATAGACACAGAAAAAGTGTTTGACAAAATTCAACATTCATTTATTATTTTTTAAAAAAGTTCTCAACAAAACGAGTATAGAGCAGACATACCTCAACATAGTAAAGGCCATATGTGACAAGCCCACAGCTAACATTATACTCAACAGTGAAAAGCCAAAAGCTTTTCTTCTAAGATCAGGAACAAGACAAGGTTGTCCACTCTCACCACTTTTATTTGACTTAGAACTGGAAGTTCTAGCCAGAGCAATTAGTCAAGAAAAAGAAATAAAATGCATCCAAATTGGAAAGGAAGAAGTAAAATGTCACTATTTGCAGATGACATGATATTATATATAGAAAATCCTAAAGACTCCATCAAAAGAATGTTAGAACTAATAACTGAATTCAGTAAAGTTGTAGGATACAAAATCAATAAACAAAAATCGGTTGCATTTCTTTACACTAATAACACACTATCAGAAAGAGAAACTAAGAAAACAGTTCCATTTACAATTTCATCAAAAAGAATAAAATACCTAGGAATAAATTTAACCAAAGAGGTTAAAGACCTGTGTATTGAAAACTACAAGACATTAATGAAAGAAACTGAAGAAGACATGGGGAACTTCCCTGGTGGTCCAGTGGTTAAGACTCTGCACTTCCAAGAGGGAGGGGATATGGGGATATATGTATATATATAGCTGATTCACTTTGTTATACAGCAGAAACTAACACAACATAGTAAAGCAATTATACTCCAAGAAAGACGTTAAAAAAAAAAAAAAAGACTCTGTGCTTCCAATGCAGGGGGTGCAGGTTCGACCCCTGGTTAAGAAACTAAGATCCCACATGCCACATGGTGTGGCCAGAAAAAAAAGATAGAAATTGAAGAAGACACAAATAAATGCAAAAAGAGTCATACTCATGGATTGGAAGAATTAATAGTGTTAAAAAGTCCATAATACCCAAAGAAATCTACAGATTCAATGCAATCCTTATCAAAATTCCAATGGTATTTTTCACAGAGATAGAACAAACAATCCTAAAATTTGTATGAAAACACAAAAGACCACAAACAGCCAAATCAATTTTGAGAAAGAAGAATAAAGCTGGAGGCATTATGCTGCCTGATTTCAAACTGTATTACAAAGCTGTAGTGATTAAAACAGTATGGTGTTGGCATAAACATAGAAACATAGATCAATGGAACAGAATAGAGAGCCCAGAAATAAACCTATGCATACATGGTCAATTGATTTACAACAAAGGGGCCAAAAATATATACAATGGGGAAAAAGAGAGTCTCTTCAATTAATGGTGCTGGGAAAATTGGAGAGCCACATGCAAAAGAATGAAACTAGACCACTCTCTTATACCATACACAAAAATTAACTCAAAATGTATTAAAGACTTGAACATAAGACCTGAAACCATAAAATGCCTAGAAGAAAACATAAGCAGTTAGTTCCTCGACATAAGTCTTACTGATGATTTTTTTGAATCTGACACCAAAAGCAAAAGCAACAAAAGCAAAAATAAAGTGGGACTGTATCAAACTAAAAAGCTTCTGCATAGCAAAGGAAACCATCAACAAAATGAAAAGGCAACCTACTGAATGGGAGAAAATAATTGCAAATCATATGTTTGATAAGGGGCTGATATCCAAAATACAAAGAGCTCATACAACTCAATAGCAAAAAACCAAACAATCCAATTTAAAAATGGGCAGAAGCTCTGAACAGACATTCTTCCAAAGAAGACATACAGATGGTCATCAGGTAAATGAAAAGATGCTCAACATCATTAATCAGCAGGGAACTGCAAATCAAAACCACAATGAGGTATCATCTCACATCTGTTAGAATGGCTATTATCAAAAAAATAAGAAGTAACAAGTGTTGGCAAGAATACAGAGAAAAGGAAACCCCTGTGCACTGTTGGTGGGAATGCAAATTGGTGCAACCACTATTGAAAACAGTACGGAAGTTCCTCGAAAAATTAAAAATAGGTTTATCCTATGATCCAGCAATTCCACTTCGGGGTATTTATCCGAAGAAAACTAAAACACTAATTTGAAAAGATATATGCACCCCCATGTTCATTGCAGCATTTTTTTTTTTCGGCCGTGCCACGCAGCTTGCGGGATCTCAGTTCCCTGACCAGGGATTGAACCCAGGCCACAGCCATGAAAGCCCGTAATCCTAACCACTAGGCTACCAGGGAACTCCCCATTGCAGCATTATTTACAATAGCCAAGATATGGAAATAACCCAGGTGTCCATTGAAGGGTGAATGGATTGTGTGTGTGTGTGTGTGTGTGTGAGATTCAGCCATTAAAAAAAAGAATGAAATCTTGCCATTGCCATTTGTGACAACATGAATGGACCTCTAGGGCATTATGCTAAGTGAAATAAGTCAAACAGAGAGAAAGACATATACTGTATGATCTCTCTGATATGTGGAATCTAAAAAAGAACCAAAACAAAAAAACAAGCTTGTAGATACAGAGAACAATTTAGTAGTTGCAAGAGGCAGACGGGGGGAGAAACGGGTGAACAGTTTCTTGGTTTTGTTTAAATAAATTGAATAATTTTTTTAAAAATAGAGAATGCCAAAAAGACTTAAACAGGCATTTCATGGAAGATGAAATATGGATGACCAACAAACATTTAAAAAGATACTCAATCTCACTTGTGATCAGTTAAATGCAAATTAAAATCACAATGAAACACCCTTCCATGCCTCACAATTGGGCAAACATTGGAAAACAGAAATAAAAAGGTTGGCTCAGATGTGGAATAATAGGAACCTTCATTTCATGTTAATGGGAATATTCAATGCTGTCATTACCCAGTTTAGCTGTACAAACACATACCCTATAGTGCATTAATTCTTGTCCAAGGATAGAACAGATACTTGTGAACCATTTCCATAACAGCAAAGAGTTGGAAACACTCAAATATCCATTAACAATAGAGTGGATAGATTTTGACGTATCTAAAGTATGGACTAGTAAGAGTAAAAATAAATCAACTGCAAATGGACGAGTCTCAGAAACCAATATTGAACACAAAATAAAAATTAGATCACAAAAGGATAATCACTGTGTGATTCTTCTTATACAAAGGGCCAGTAGAGGAAAACCCAATGTACTGCTTGGGAATACATATGCATGTGGAAATCGCTAATGAAAGCAAAGGAATGTCATAGGGATGATATCCACAGAGGAATTTTATAATGCTCTATTTGGTTTTTTTGGCCGCCCCGCCTGGCTTGTGGGGATCTTAGTTCCCGGACCAGGAATTGAACCCGTGCCCTCAGCAGTGAAAGTGTGGAGTCCTAACCACTGGACCACCAGGGAATTCCCAAGCTGGGACCATTCTTTTTTTTTTTTTTTTTTTTTTTTTTGCGGTACGCGGGCCTCTCACTGTTGTGGAGCACAGGCTCCGGACGCGCAGGCTCAGCGGCCATGGCTCACCGGCCCAGCCGCTCCGCAGCATGTGGGATCTTCCCGGACCGGGGCACGAACCCGCGTCCTCTGCATCGTCAGGCGGACTCTCAACCACTGCGCCACCAGAGAAGCCCCAGGGACCATTCTTGTTCATGGCTGCACCCCCAAAAACATCCTGATAAAGTCCTCAACAAAAAATGTTTTTAATTGAGGTGGATACTAATATTAACCCTATGTTAGAGGACAGAAACTGAAGATCAGAGAGGTTAAGCAATGTGTCCAAGGATGCAAAGCTTGGAGATGTCAGAGCCAGGATTTGAACCCAGGTGTGACCAGTCCCAGAGCCTATGTTTGTTCCTGGAAGAGGCTGTCTTGTTCTGATGTGAACTTTCCTGCCCCTTCCCCTGTTATCAGCTTGCCATTCAGTGCCACCTGTGCAGCCACACATTGCAGGGAACCCTGGATTCTGTTGTTGGCTGTCTCTCCCCCATCTGCAGTGGGTGGGGGCTGTAGCCTTGGACCATGGGAGACCTGGTGTTCTACCACCTGTTCCGGGAATGGGGCCCAGTCTGACCCCCCTCACCCATCTTCTGCCCTATATTAAAGCCTCAGGCTATGGATCTCTTTCCTACAGTCTCAAAACTCACGATGCTCCAGCTGCTGAGTTGTCTCCTATTTGTGGCCCTTGGTAAGACCCCAGCCTGTGCTGCCCGGTGCCAGGAGCCCTTGAAATCTACCAACCCACCCTGAGTCTCGCAAAACCAATACCTGGTTCCATAGGAGAGGTCCCACCTTGTATCTGGGGCATGATTGTGGAGGTTTTCAGCTTGGTGCTGGAGCAGGAGAATAGAGAGGAAGCTGTGGGTGATAGACCAGCTCAGGAGGAAGACCGGGGGACCCAAAGGTCTGTGGTGGGAGTCCTCGACGTGGGTGGTAAACAAAGTCTAGTGGGAAAGACTTTGGGGGTCTGTGGTTAGACTGCTTGGGTTGGAGTTTCTGTTCCTCTGCTTAACCCTCCAACTCTCCTCTCACACTCCCCCTACTGCACTCCATATCCTGTGGCCTAGCCTTTTCCTGGACTCTCTGCCATATTACATTACAGCTCAGGGCCACCTTCTCCAAGCAACGTCTCTTGACTGACAATAATGAATGGTAACAGATAATGTTTACTGAGTGCTTACTATATGCCAGGCAGAAAGCTAAGGATTTTTTCGTATATTATCTCATGTAATCCTCACAACAGTCCCCTTAAGGTCAGTACTATTATTATCCCCATTTTACAGGTAGAGACTGACCCTCAGAGAAGTAAAGGAGCCCATCCTAGAACCAGGGGCAGAGCTGCACTTTGAATCCAGGCAGTCTTACTCCAAAGCCCCCACTCTTCACGACAATAGCTATCACTTCTCAAGGGCTCATTGGGTACCAGGCATGGTTCTAAGTGCATCAACTCCTTCATTCCTGCCATGAAAGGAAGCCGCATGTTCATCTCTCTCCCTAGACTCCTGGGAGTCCAGAAATCCCTGCTCTAGTCCAAATGCTCATTGTTCATATGTGGTTACTGAGGTTCAGATAGGGCAAGGAGTTGTATGGGATCTCACAGCCTGTTTGTGCCATAGCTAGGACTGGGACCCAGACCTCTTCTTTGCTTTGGGGGACCCTCTAGCTGATTGACGCTTCTACTCTACCCTCTAGCCTCGGGCTTTGGCCAGACTTCCTACAGCCTCTCCTCCCGCGTTGTCAATGGTGAGGATGCGGTCCCCTTCAGCTGGCCCTGGCAGGTAAGG
>NW_006786690.1:5144375-5147338 GCF_000442215.2 Lipotes vexillifer | reverse complement strand
CAGCTGCTCTCTTTCCCACCATGGGCTCTGCACCCCACACTCTGATGGCAGGATATTCAGTCTGGACCCCACTGTGCTGGGGTATTCACCTCAGTCTCCAAAGGCCAGGAAACCCTTGGACAATCTACTTCATATGGAAGTTTTGCCCATTTAATATGTAACCCTCACTGGGCTGTTCACAAGTTAAAAGCAGACTCTGGGGAGAGGGCAGTGTTTAGCCCAAGGGTTGGTGCATTAATGGTGGAAGTTCAGCATGATGTTTAAGGAGTGAGATTTGGGGGGACTTATTTCTAGACCCCTCAAACTATACAACAGGGCTATAAGGTCTGGAGCAATAAAGGGATAAAGGGCTTTATAGAGGTCAGTGAAGGGAGCACAGAGGACTAGACTCATTGCACTAACACAGTAGCCACCAGCCACATGTGGCTATTTAAATTTATTTATTTAATTTTTATTGGAGAGTAGTCGATTTATTTGTGTTAGTTTCAGGTATACAGCAGAGTGAATCAGTTATACATATACATATGCCACTCTTTTTTTAGATTCTTTTCCCACATAGGCCTAAATTTAAATTAAATTTAAATTAAGTAATATTAAAAATTCAGTTGCTCAATGCTAACCACATTTTATTTTATATTTTTTTAATTTTTTAATTTTTTTTGCTGTACACGGGCCTCTCACTGTTGTGGCCTCTTCCGTTGCGGAGCACAGGCTCTGCACGCGCAGGCTCAGCGGCCATGGCTCACGGGCCCAGCCGCTCCACGGCGTGTGGGATCTTCCCGGGCCGGGGCGCGAACCCACGTCCCCTGCATCGGCAGGCGGACTCTCAAACACTGCGCCACCAGGGAAGCCCTAACCACATTTTAAATTCTCAATAGCCACAAGTGGCTAGTGGCTACCATACTGGACCATACTGAACATTTCCATCATCACAGAAAGTTCTACGGGATGGCACTGGTCTACAACAGGGGTCAGCTAACTTGTCTGGAAAAGACGAGAGAGTAAATATTTTAGCCTTTGTCGGCCATGTGGTTTCTATTGCAATGACTTAATTCTGCCACTGTAGCATGAAAGCAGCCATGGATGGTACAGTTGTGTGGGCTAGGCACTGCACATGCCCAGAGGTGCATTCTGTGTGAATGATGCTCTCTAGAGTTGTGCAGTGCACAACCTATACAGCCATGGGTAGCAACCCTCGTTGTGGGGCCCAGACCACTCAGGCTCCTCCTTCCCTTGCCAACAGGTCTCCCTGCAGTATGAAAAGAACAGGACCTTCTACCACACTTGTGGAGGCAGCCTGATCGCCCCTGACTGGGTCATGACTGCGGGCCACTGCATCTCGTGAGTTCTCTCACTTGCCCCGTCCCTGCATGAGACGCAGGCAGGCTGGGGCAGTGGGGGACTGTGGGAGGGGAGGGGGGAGGCCAGTCAGGCCTGTACTGATGTCACCTCCACCAGCAGGAGCTCCCTGACCTACCAGGTGGTGTTGGGAGAGTATGACCGCTCTGAGAAAGAGGGCTCCGAACAGGTGATCCCCATCAATGCTGGGGACCTCTTCGTGCACCCACTCTGGAACTCCAACTGCGTGTCCTGTGGGTGAGTGAACTCTCAGGCCTGGGACCCAGGGGCTCCTCTGCTGGTCTCTCTATGACCCAACACTGATTCTGAGAAGACTCCCAGGGACAACGGAGCTGGACCAGCAGACTGAACCCAGGTCCCACATGCTGAGGGTCAGAGCCAACAGAGCTTTTAAGGATCATCCACACCAAACGTCTCTCTCTACAGAGGGGAGAGCAGGGCCCAGGGAGGGGCAGGAACTCCCCCAAGGCCACTTGGCTGGTTGGCTTCAGAACCCAGGACTCCTCAGGCACCCCTGTCCCAAATCCAAGGGTTCCTCCATTCAGTGGTCATTCATCCAGAGCATCCTGCGTTCCCGGCACTGTGGGCTAAATGACGAGCACTGGACTGAGAGTCAGGTTCCAGCACTAAGTCACTGTGTGGCTTGGGCAAGTCATTGCCCTTCTTTGGGCCTCAGTTTGACCACTTGTCAAGGGTGGCCATCTGGGCTTCCTGGGTGGTTATGAGGGTCAAGGAGAAAATCACTGGGTGAGAACACAAAGCAGGGCTTCTTAAGCCTCTCAAGCATAGGCAAAATTGTATGTCTGGGTAGCTCAGCATTTTTCTGGTGAGAGGATCAAAGAAGGGTGCAGAACCCCTGAAAGTGCAACGCAGAAGTGAGGGACCACGATGGTCAAGACCTTGACCCATCCTCAGGGGCTCCTGGGGTGAGTGGAGAGAAAATCAGACCCAGCTGCAATTACTTGAGGGACAAACAGGCAGCTGAAGAGAGCAGTGGTTCTCAAAGTGTGGTCCCCAGGCCAGCAGGAGCAGCATCACCTGGGAACTCATTAGAAATGTGAACCCTTGGGGCCTCCCAGACCCACCGCATCAGAAACTCTGGAATGGGGTCCAGCAACTTGTGTTTCAACAAGCCCTCCAGTGATTCTGACACAGCTGATGCGTGAGAACCACTGGTGTAAAAGCTGAGGACAATTACCAAGGCCAAGGGTCAGCGTGGGCTGAAGAGGCCAGGAGGGCTTCCTAAAGTTGCTCAGCAGTAAGAATGCATGGGATCTGGAGGGAGAAGGGGCATCGGGCGCATCCCGGAGGTAAAATATCCTAAGCAAAGCTGAGGGGTGGGGCTTGGTCTGTCTGGAGGACCAGGCTCCCCATGACTCTTCCCTCCTCCCCAGCAATGACATCGCCCTCATCAAGCTCTCGCACAGCGCCCAGCTGGGAGACAAGGTCCAGCTCGCCAGCCTGCCCCCCGCCGGCGACATCCTGCCCAATGGGACACCCTGCTACATCAGCGGCTGGGGCCGTCTCTACAGTACGTGCTGACCCCTCCAGCCAGCCATAGGGACAGTGGGTAGGATGACAGAGCCTGGGGCGGGGGGGGGGGG
>NW_006786690.1:5140605-5144318 GCF_000442215.2 Lipotes vexillifer | reverse complement strand
GGGGGGGGGGGGGGGGCTGAGGGCAACACAGGAGCATCCTTGCACTTTTCTTCCGTTCCTCCTCCAGAGGCAGCCTTCTCCCCTCACCCTCCCAAACGTGAATGTGTTCAATGGAAGACTTTTTTGTGTCTTGTGTGTGCCAGGTGCTGGAGATGTTCTGATGGACAAAGTAGGCAGGACCACATAACCTGGTGGGAGGAGACTTCCCATCAGACTAGAAGAGTGGCTTTTCCTCAAACCCCCCATCCCACTCTGGGGCTCCCAGTCCTAACTCCCAGGTCCCAGCCCTAGCCCTGCACCCCTACAGCTCCTGCTCAATGCTCTCTATCTCCACAGCCAGTGGGCCGCTCCCGGACAAGCTGCAGCAGGCCCTGCTCCCTGTGGTAGACTACGAACACTGCTCCAAGTGGGACTGGTGGGGCAGTGCCTTGAAGAAAACCATGGTGTGCGCCGGCGGGGACAGCCGCTCTGGGTGCAATGTGAGTCAGCAGCTCTCGTCTGCCCGAGGTGATGCGGGGCTACAGCCGCTCCGCTGGGTGTGGAGGGCCCAGGGTACTTCTGCTATCTGCCTGGGAGGAGCGGGAGGAATCTTGACTGCTGGGCTCATTCAGCCTCCAGGCCAGGCAGGACTTGGAGGAAGTCACTGCGGCCCAGGCACACAGCTCTGGTCTCTGGACTCTAGTCCCAGCTCACACACTGACTTGACCTGGGGCAAGTCACTGTCCCTTCCTCGACCTCAGGATTCCCATCAGTACAGCAAGGGATATGGACACCATGATCTCTAAAGTCACCTTCAAATCTGGGGTCCTGAAGTTATAATTAAGCCATACTCTCACTGTACTACAAGTGAATATGAATAACAATATTAATAACTAACTGTGGTACTAATAATCAGAACCACCATTTATTGATTGCTTCCTCTCTACCAGGCACTGCGCTAAGACCATATACTTATCACCTCATTTAACTGTCACAAAATCTTGTAAGATATATATCATTCCTCATCACAAAGGAGCAAACTGAGGCTCAGAGAGGTCAAGTCATAGAAGGGTTTCTCAACATCCCCAAACTCAGAACCAATTCCTTAAAGCTCAGACACAGCTCAGTCCCCCACTGCTCTCCAACCATTCCAGGGTGACTCTGGAGGACCCCTCAACTGCCCGGCAGCAGATGGCTCCTTTCAGGTCCACGGCGTGACCAGCTTCGTTTCTGCCTTTGGCTGCAACACCCCCAAGAAGCCCACAGTGTTCACGCGAGTCTCGGCCTTCAATGACTGGATTGAGGAGGTAAGCAGGATAGGGCAAGCAGCGAGGGCTCCGGGTGCTGGTTCTTCTCAGAGGTGCTGGGGGGATGGGTGAGAACAGCAGATCCTGATCCTAGGAGGTCAGTAGTGGGAGTGGGGCACATGCCAGAAGGGTCTGAGGATGTTTTCTGCTACAGTGTGGCCCTAAGAATCTCAAGGGCTTCTGGGTGGAGCTTTGAATTACTGCTGAACTTCCTTTTTTCAACAAGTGTATATGAAGTGCCTCCTTTGATCCAGGTCTTTTCTTGTCACGGAGGAGTGATGTGTGGCTTGTGGGGAACAGACAATTAAATGAGCAAAATGATGTGGAAGCTGTGATAGGTGAAGCTCAGGCCCCAGTGAGAGTGCAAACCTCATCTGGCAATGAGTGGTCAGGGAGGATTAATACTGTTCGTGACAATAGTCTTAGCCACCATTTATGGACTCTTAAACATATGCCAGGCACCATGATGACACCTTAGTTAATAGTTTAATTTAAAACCCCCATGAGGTAAGTACTATGATTACCCCCATTGTACAGATGAGAAAACTGAGGCTCAGAGAGCTCAAGTCACTCTCCCAGGGTCATACAGCCAATGAGTGACGTGGCTGGGAGTTGAACTCAGTTCCATATGGCGTCAGAAGCTGTGTTCCTGACTAGACTATTCTGGTTTTTCCCATCTCTTTTTTCAGACCATTGCAAACCACTAGAACCAAGGCCGGGGTGGCAGTGCCCATTCACTCTCTTTGTGAAAAATAAAGATCTCTCAGAAAATTCCAAGTTGAGTCTTTCTTCCTTCTTTGATTCACCTCTTCCCCTCTGGCCTGTTCCTAAAATCTTAGATGTGATATGTAGAGATGAGAAGAGAACCAACCCTCTCATATGAGAATGAGAAAAAAATGAGGCCCAGAGAGAAGGGAGTTGCTGTCAAGTGACCGACCATCACAGTTTTCCTGGGACACAGGACTTTTCGTGGTTAAAACCGGGTGAGGGACTTCCCTGGTGGTCCAGTGGTTAAGACTCCGTGATTCCACCGCAGGGGGCATGGGTTCGATCCCTGGTCGGGGAACTAAGATATCGCCTGTCCCGTGGTGTGGCAGAAAAAAACAACAAAAAAATCAACATCAAAAACAAAACCAAAAAAAACCAAACCGGTGAGTCTTGGGAAGTTGTACAGCCACATGCACAATCACTGGCGTTTCAATGCAGGCATAAAAGCATGGTAGAGTCTGCAGAAATACTGTCCTTACCAGCCCCTCGGGAGGCTCATGTTGGAATTGACAGGGCTGTGCATTTTCTGCTTCCATTGATGGGCTGGGGAAGGAGGACTGCAGTCATTCACTCATTCAACAAGCATTCATTCCTTCTTCTTGAGGAGGGCTCACAGGGGGAAGACGACGTGGATCCTGCCCTGAAATGGCTCATTATTTAGACAGAAATGAGCATATCAGAGTCATTCATTAAACATTTACTAGGCCTTTCTTTGTTGAAAGTTCTGGGCTGAGAGAACAGAGGTAAGCAGGAAAAGGTCAGGGAGAGCTCTTGCTGCAGGGTGGAGACGCACACACAGATGCACACACAATGCGGAGACCGAGGTCGGACCCCAGTGGGCTGTTGCTGAGGTCCAAAAGGCTGCTGCCGTGCCTCCAACTCAACATAAAAACAACCAAATTCTTTTACTCATGTTTCTCCTGAATACCATGAAAGGAAACATGGTCCCCACAAGGACACACGTATACAGTTTTTAATATTAACGTTGTTCCAGTGCTCCTGTCCTTAAAAAATTATGCTTCCAGTGTTGAAAAGTTTAAAACATACAACATGGAGAATAATAAACAAAACACCCAAATAGCCTCCCTCCACAATGAACAAATTTCACATTTTTGCTTCATATTTTCTAAAATAACTACAGTTCAGGTGGAGGCCCCTTTGTACTCTTCCCAGGGGTCTTCACCACCATGGGTGTGGGGTTATCCACCAAATATTACTGCTTTTCCTTTGGGGCACATAGTAGGATAGCTGTTACCTGCCCTCTTGAAGTTGAGTTTGGCCATGTGGCTTGCTCTGGCCAACACCGCCTCTCTGCTGCCCCCTGATGGACATGCAGCACAAACAAGAAATACAGTCTTGTTACAAGCTGCTGAGATTTTGGGTGTTTGTTACACTGGCATGGACCTAACCTATCCTGACTGATAAAAGGAGTTTGGTGTTTATCATTTCACTCCGTGCTATTATATTTTTATCACAAATATAAATATCCATAAACAATATATTGCATTGCTTTGGTTTTTTAAAATACATGCATGGCTTCTTGCCATATGGATTATTCTGCAACTTGCTTCCTTCACCCAATATTTTCACCCAATGTTTTTGACGTCTATTTATGCTGATTCATCTATGCTGATTTATCTATCTCCAGTTCATTCCTGC
>NW_006786690.1:5097818-5140524 GCF_000442215.2 Lipotes vexillifer | reverse complement strand
TCCTGCTAGTTTTGTAGAGTATTCAATTGCCCAAGAACACTAGTTATTTATCCTTTCCCCCTCCTGATGGACATTTAGAGCAGGGCCAATTTTTTCTGATTACAAATAGTGCTTCAGTGAACATCCTTTGACATATTTCCAGGTGCACATGTGAGAGTGGCTCTAGGGCATATTCCTAGAAGTGGGATGGCTGACTGGGAGAGTGTGCTCATTTTCAACTTTACCAATTGCCAAATTGCTCTCCAAAGTGGTTGTATCAACAGTATCTCTTAAAATTCCCTTTTTTTCTTTTCCCATCCACTGGGTCCACACACTACAACTGCCACACATTTTTCTCCTAAAACCACCCCTGGAACCTCAACTCTTTCCTCCAAAACCCTCTCCTCCAGTCCTTAGCCCCACTCCAGCTCCTACAAAAGCCCAAGAACCGGTCTGACAAGGCCAGAGTGAGGGCAAGGAAGGAACTGAGTCCAGCAGAGCTGAGACCTCTGCATCACAGGAGAGTGGAGGAGGATGGGAGAAATTCTGGAGCCAGGACATGTTAATCATTTGTATGGAGACAATGCTGAATGACATATGCAACTGTCAGGCGCTCCCAGGGCACTGCAGTATCTACTTCTTCCCAGTGGGTCAGGGAAGAGCCCTTAGACAATTTTCCAAAACAATTTTAGGACAATGGGCAGCCAAACATGTAAAATTCCACACTGTGGCTGGGCAATGGGCCCTTCAAGTGTCCTCCACCCAGCTTCAGGGGAAGGCTGAGAGCTGCTATGACACCCTTCTCATGTATGGCCAACAGGGAGTTAGGACATCTTGCCTAAGAGTGCTAACAATTCAATGAATAATTCAAGTTTCTTTTTTTAAATTTCCAAGTATCAACAATTCAAATCCTTTAAAAACTATACAGACAATAATTTAATTTTTTGAGTAATGATTAGAGTATCAACACCAACAATTTTTTGTTTTTGTTTTCTAAATCATGAAGAACAATCCACATTTTGAAGATGCACAACGTCAATACTTCAATTCTCTTCTAAAGGTGACAAAGGGGGCTTCCCTGGTGGCGCAGTTGTTAAGAATCCGCCTGCCAATGCAGGGGACACGGGTTCGAGCCCTGGTCCGGGAAGATCCCACATGTCACGGATCAACTAAGCTCATGTACCACAACTACTGAGCCTGTGCTCTAGAGCCCACGAGCCACAACTACTGAGCCCATGTGCCACAACTACTGAAGCCCGCGCACCTAGAGCCTGTGCTCCGCAACAAGAGAAGCCACCACAGTGAGAAGCCCACGCACCACAATGAATAGTAGCCTGTGCTCACCATAACTAGAGAAAGCCCGCGTGCAGCAACGAAGACCCAACGCAGCCAAAAATAAATAAATAAATAAATTTTTAAAAATAAATAAAATATAAATAAATGTGATAAAGGATCAGCGTGGCAATGCTCTTTTTTAACCACAATGTCAACAACTTAGTTCTCATCTTAAAATCATTGAAGTGTCAATAATTCATTTTTTTCAACTCTACCTCAACTAAAAAAAATTTTTTGTTAATTCAAAAAGAAAAATAAAAACATGGTCACCTTAAAAAAATTCACTTTTTTAATCTTAAGAGTCAACAATTCTATTATATTTTCTTTTTTCAGAACATTCATACTGGTTATGTTTTAGAAACTTCCACTTTGGGAAAGATTTGTAAAAATCACCCACGTTCCCACCTCTCTTACACAGCTGCTTCTATCATTTTGATATGCTTTCATCCACTTTTTTTTTCCATCTACTTCTTTTTCTTTCCATTTAGAAAATCTATCACACAGACATAGAAAACAAACTTATGGTTACCAAAGGGGAAGGGGAGGTGGGGGGAAGGATAAATTAGGAGGTTGGGATGAACATATACCCACTACTATACATAAAATAGATAATCAGCAAGGACCTACTGTATAGCACAGGGAACTATACTCAATATTTTGTAATAACCTATAAGGGAAAAGAATATGAAAAAGAATAGATATATACATATATAGGTATAAATGAATCGCTGTGCTGTACACCTGAAATTAACACGATATTGTAAATCTACTATACCACAATTTAAAAAAATTTTTTAAAAAGAAAGAAAACTTATCAACAGTTAGATTCAATGGACATGGACCTACTGGTATTCTGTGCCAGGCATGGGCAGCAGAGAATGACCCCAACTTGGGCTGGACCCCTGAGATTCCAGTCTGGACGGGAAGCATGGATGGAGACTTCGCTCATTGTTCTAATGAAGGCCCAGAGTAGTATGGGGCCCAGGGAGCTGGGGTCATACTGTCATGGGAACCCCGGAGTACTCGATGGCCCTCACATCCAAGTGATTGAGGCATCAAGGGACTCCTGTGAAACATGAAGCTGTCAATTAACACCAAAGACACAGTGCTGAGAAACCTCATTCCCCAAAACCAGAGACCGTCAGAAACTTTTTGAAATCATGTCAGGGAGAATAGAACATTCCCCTCTTGTCTGGTGGGTTGGAGCCTGATCTGACACAGAGAAGCAGCCTGGATTACCAGCCCAGGTGCAGAGCTTCAGATAAGGGGTTTCTGGACACAGTAGTTCTATATTGATCTTAACTTTGTGGTGTCCAAGGAAACAAGACCATGAGTTCGCTTCTCAGCCCAAGTCAAATGTTAACCCCTCTCCACACAGTAGGTTTGCTTTGAGCCTATTAACACTGCTCATTTCATTTCCACCTAAATTCCACCCTGTCCCCTAACCCTATGATAACCCTGTTTCTTCCTTTGTTTGGCTCCTCTGGGTGTTGTCTCCCTGGCTGCAGCAAGTTAATAAACCAACCTAATTTTGTTAAACTATATCTATGTCCCTGCTGGTCTTTATCAGATTAGCTTTATCATAAAATCCAAGCCTTCTCTGTTCATTCACTTACCCGTTTATTCATTGTGAACGTTTCCCCAGCCCATGCTCAATTGTATGTGTTGGAAGCATGGTGAGAGGGCAGTCAAGGTCCTTGGCCTTGTAGACCCTGCTTCTAGTGGATGAGACAGAATAATGAACAGGTAATAAAAACAGGGTAACAGGCTATAAAGGAATGGGATGCGTGCCTTTAGAAGGGCAGGGCAGGGACTTCCCTGGCAGTCCAGTGGTTAGGACTCCGTGCTTCCATGGCAGGGGGCATGGGTTCAATCCCTGGTCAGGGAACTGAGATCCCACGTGTCGAGGTGTGGCCAAAAACAAAAAAAGAATAAAAAATAAGATGGATTAAATAAAAGACTGGATAGATATGTGATTTTAAAAAAAAGAACTGAAGGGGAGGAATGACAGTTGGAAGTCCTTACTCTAGTTCAATGCCCCTCATTTTACAGATGGGGAAACCAAGGCTAAGAGGAGGTATAGGTGGTGACTGCACTGTAGGAGTGAGTGGGAGAAGGGCCCACAGTCGCTAGGGGAGGTGGGGGTAGGGCCATGGCAAGGAGCTCTGGTTCTCTAACCATCAACTCGAGTACCTGGCCATCTAGGAGTTTACTGACCAGTGGTGGCTGTGAAGACAAAAGGCACATTTTCCCTTCCCCAGGGACATCGGCTCTGGGGTGATAACCCAGCAGGAGGCACTGAGGTGCCCCTCTTAATTTCCTAGCCCATTCCATTTTGGATAGGCCAGTTGGAAGGAGAATGGGACGGCCAAGTCCCTTCCCTTCAGGAGTAAAAGTGAATTGGGAAGTCTGCCTTGGTTAGCATCTTTGCACCTTCTCTTACAGGCTGTGCTATTTAACCTGTGTGCCTTGACTCAAACCAGCTTAGTAAGAATTCTAAATTTCAGTTCTTAACCATGGCAACATGACCACTGTCAGCCAACAGCAGCCAGCCAGCCAGCCCTCTTATTTTGGTTTCTTTCCTCTGGGTGGTGCAAAGGCTTAAGGATGTAACCTCAGGGTGGGGCGCTGACTCAGCTGCCGGCAGGCTCCAGGAGTGTCTCGATTCCTGCTTCATCCCCTTTCCATTTTGTTGGGCAAACTGCGGCTCAGAAAGACAAAGGCCTTCCCCCCAGCGGAAAAGTTCCTAGGCCGTGCCCAAAGCTCCGCACGGTCGGGAGAACTGGGGACTGAGGGAGGCCAAGAGACCAGAACGGGTTAAGATCATGAAGCTGCGGAGCACCGCCAAGGCCTAGAGAGACCGGGCGCCTCGAACCCGGTTCGCCCTCCGCTCCCGCTTCCGGGCGGGGCGCGACTTCCGGTTCCGGCGGCGGGCTACAAAGCTTGGCGCCGGGAAGCTGGTTTCCCGTTCCCGCAGCTGGCGGCTGGGTTTCGCGTCTCATCGCCAGCCGCCCCGTCCCCCCGCCCTCGGAGGGGCACCTGCGCAGGTGAACTCCCCTTCCCGCCCCCTGCGCCTCCCCTCCCCCGCGCACCGTCAGGTGGGAGCGGGCGGCCCTAGGAGCAGGGAGCCCCTGCCCGCGGGGTGTGCCGGCTGCTCGGCCTGTCGTGGCCTTGGGCCCCGCTTCAGCCCCGGAGGAGTAGGACTTCCAGCTCTGGAGCCACAGGCGCGCCTTTTCCGGCCGGACCTCAGCCCTCTGAGCCGCGCCCAGGTGGTGGGAGGAGTCGGGCTCAGATCCCTGCAGAGACGCCGGGGATTTTTGTACTGGGCTGAGTGGTCCCGCCACCTTCTAGCCTTGTGACCTTGGGCAAGTCCCCTTTCTCCGAGCCTAAGTTTATCAGTGGAAATGACAGTAACAGTCATACTGGGTTATCGGGAGCATTGGATGAGGGAAAGCTGTTGCGCAGTATCTGGCTTGTAAAGTTCAACAAATGTAGCGGTGGAGGCTGCCGTTAATGGAGATAACCGGGGCGGTAGAGAGTCCTATCAAGAATTTAACCTGAGTGGCTAAGAGAATGTGAAACGCTTAGCAGAGTGTCAGGTAGGAAATAAGGGTGCCGTAAACTGGAGTTATTAACTGGTGAGGGTAAGCATTCTGTCTGGCAGGGGGTCTTCTAAAACGGATAGGATTTAGAAGCTGGGTAAATCGTGGAGCTGGTCCATCTTTCAGAGCCAACCTTGAAAACTGGCCTACTGACAATTGAGACTGTTCCTAAAAGTCGAGCTTGTAAAAACCTCTGGTGCTAGGAACTAGACGAATTAGTAAAAGGGTGTTTTGCTAAGTGGATTAGGGCTTTTCACGCAGAAAGGGTTTGAGCAAGAGGGGAAAACCTGAAAGGTTTCTTCCTCTTGAGTTGTCACGAAAGTAATATAGGTGTAGTTAAAAAGAAAACAATACAGAAAGATATAAGAAAAATGTTTTCCTCTCACTGTTGCTGCTCCTCAGAAGTAAAAGGAATTTCTTTGATAACTTTCCAGGTACTGTTTGGGGATATATCAGGTCATATATGCTTATGTGTATGTATTTTTAATTTCCCCAGATGGGATCATACTGCATATCCTGATCTGCACCTTGGTCACGGGGTTCTGTGTTATGGACAGCTTTACATATCAGCTCTCATAGGCCTCCTTCATTCCTTACGAGGCTGCATAGTATTCCACTGAGTGGGTGACCGTACTTTATTGAATCATCTCCCAGTTGATGGCTTAAGTTGTTCCCAAGATTTTGCTTTCCTATAGTGTTTCACCCAGCCTTTCCTTGACTAAATATTTCCTTTTTATTGAAGGCACCCCTGAGATTTGGAGATATTCTGCTTTTGTCCTTCTTATCACCTGGATTAGTTAACAACTTACTTTTGGGGATGAGCACACCCTGTTGATTGAATAAAAATCCAGATAGCATGAGAAGAAGTGGTGTACTCCAAGAATATCTCCGTGATGGGGTCTAGAATCAATTCAAGGCTCCTAGAAAATGGGGCAGTGAATGTTTAGAGAACAGGTGATTAGGAGCAGAGAACCATTTAATTCACGTCAGCGTTGTGATTGTTGGCTTCTGTCCGTTGTTGCGCAGGAAACAGATTTGAGAATCTTTGACGCAGGAGAGATTTTAAACATCAACAATTCTGCAATATAGAGTAGGAAAGGACTAATCCTTGGGGGAGGTGGTGTTGATTTAAAAAAGATGATCCTTGTAAAGTGGCTTCATCACAGGGATTATGATCTATGATTGGACATTCCTTGTGTGAAAATTAATACAGTCATTTCTATACTGTCATCTGAAGTCTCTCTTTTTTTTTCTTTTAAATAAATTAACATAGGATGTGGTTTTCCTGTAAATAATCCCTCTTTGGACTGGGGCTCTAGCCCAAATGAAGCAAAACCTTTTTTCCCAACATTTCACAGGCATTTGATTTGCCCACCTGACCCCCATTCTCCTTCCTCCCACTACAGCTGGTTTGCTAATCCTGGAGCTGTCAAGCATCCGATGAGTCGGAAATGTATGCTGCTAGGCTTCTGACAAGTTCAATTTTCCATACACGGTGGGAGCTTAGGATCTTGATCTTAACATAAAGGCTTTTTTCCTTTTTTTTTTTTAAATTGCCTTAGACTCCACCCTGATGGTAGCTCCTAAAGTACCTTTTTAAAAAAAAAAATTATTTATTTATTTGGTTGCATCGGGTCTTAGTTGCAGCAGGCGGGCTCCTTAGTTGTGGGTCGCTGGCTCCTTAGTTGTAGCATGTGAACTCTTAGTTGGGGCATGCATGCGCGATATAGTTCCCGGACCAGGGATTGAACTTGGGCCCCCTGCCTTGGGAGCATAGAATCTTAACCACTGCACCACCAGGGAAGTCCCCTAAAGTATTTTAAGCACTTGCTATTCTTTCATTCTCATGAAAGAGAGGGAGGGACATGGAAAAGACAGTAGAGTTGGATGTAAATGAACAGACCTTTTTCTCCTCTATTTTAGCACTTCTTCATAATTTGCTTTTGGACATAGCAAATGCTCCATAAAATTGGCTGGAGGAAGCAAACACCCATGATTTTAAAGATTTCCCCTACAAATCATATGCGTATATGTTTGTATTGGGGGAAAAAAATGGGTGAAAGATTTTCCAGCTAGCAAGGCCAGCATTCTTCATTCTTTCTTCTTTGAGAATCTACATCTTACATTTTGGTAAACTATTGATACATTTTCTCAATTGTGTCAGTTGATGCAGCAAGAGGAAACAAAAACAGAATTTCTAGTAGCTTTTTTTTTTTAACAGTTTATTTATTTATTATTATTATTATTTTTTTGGTTGCATCGGGTCCTGGTTACAGCACATGGGATCTTCGTTGAGGAATGTGGGCTTCTCTAGTCGTGGCATGTGGGTTTTCTCTCTCTAGTTGTGGTGCGCGGGCTCCAGGATGCATGGGCTCTGCAGTTGTGGCGTGCAGGTTCCAGAGCATGTGGGCTCTGTAGTTGTGCGCGTGGGCTTAGTTGCCCCTTGGCATGTGGGATCTTAGTTTCCTGACCAGGGATCGAACCCGTGTCCCCTGAATTGGAAGGCATATTCTTTACCACTGGGCCACCAGGGAAGTCCCTCTAGTAGCTTTATTAAGAAACCCCGTTAAATTTGAAAAGTTGATGGAACCTAGGTCTGGACCAGATTCATGGGATCAAAGAGGTTTTAACATCCTTTGTTTTTGCTGACCCTGACTTTTCTCTTTGTGCCTAGGAGTCTGAGAAATCCTTTTCTAGAGTTCTAGAATGGAGACTGAAGGGTACCCAGAGATACAAAGAAATAGAGAAATCCAGAATGATGAAATAAGGTCATCACCAAATGAGAGGATGGCTGAGGAGCCAGAAGTTGTCCTGATAGCATTTCCCCAGGTCCAGGTTCCACCAGAGAGCCTCGATGAAGACTCTGAAGAAGACCTTGAGACTGTGCCCCGAGCGAGTCCTCTCAACCCTGCAGCCTCCAGGCAGAGGTTCCGGCAGTTCCACTATGAGGATGCAGCTGGCCCCAGGGATGTCCTCAGACATCTCCAGGAGCTTGCTGGACAGTGGCTGAGACCTGATACTCACACAAAGGAGCAGATTGTGGAAATACTGGTGCAGGAGCAATTCCAGGCCGTGCTCCCTGAGGAACTCAGAGCTCGGGCACAGAGATGTCAGCCTGGGGTCAGAGTCACTGGCTAAATCCCACTGCTTGCTTCTTGCTCAGCCTACATGTGAGAAGTAACCAAAGGCTCTCTTTGTTACAAGATCCAACTGTAGTCATGGGAAATCTGAACCTCGGTTTTCTTTGAGCTTGCCTTTGACTAGCTGTAATAAGAATTAACCAAAACCTTTTTTTGGCTGAAGGAGCTCTTATTTCCTGGGACTGTGAACTCCAGAATGAGTTTCCCTGCCCTCTTGTAAGGACAGTCAGCCCGCTGCTTGGTTTTGCTCTGCTGAATGCCTCCTTTTTTTGCACTTTGTGACATGCTTTAATATATTAAAGCACGTTTTTATGTATCCAAAGAGGTGATTGTTTCAACTTTAATATTCTTGATTCTTGTTGTGGTGGCATGAATGGAAGCTTCCGTAACCCCACCAGTAACTCATTTGGGATGTCCTTGAAATATTAAAGCTCTGTTTTTAGTAAAAATGTCCTTTGATGATTTACCAGTTTAGCTCTTAGTAGTCAGCATTTGAGAAAGGTGAGATAATTATCAGGAGTAGATGTGAGCTCGAGATAAGAACTGTGTGGCATTTGCTGAGCTGGGAAATAGGAACAGTCCTGGCCTTTGTTTTCAAAGTCAGAATTTAAATTGGACAAAACTGAGAGGGGTAAAACAGGGTCATAAGAGGTAACTCTCAGGCAGGGCTGTTTGATTTGCTCTTTCTCCATTTTCATCACCTTTGTTCTACAGCTCGTCTTCCTGTAAGAGAACTCACTCAACCATCTGACAATTCTGCTCTTCCCGAAACAGAGGCCATCCTGGCTTTGTGTGTGTGGAGGCATGTACTTTGGTTGACAGCTGAGACAGAGCAGTAGCTCTGGTTGTGACAGGCAGAGAGGAAACAGCAGCTGCTTCCCCAGCATGACCCAGTCTTGAGGAACCTTACTGTCTCTGCTGCCTGGCTTTGGGATTTGTAGATCCGCTCCTGTAACACACTCGGTACCAATTCGGAAACTAATCTTTTGGGATAGGGGCTGCTTAACTCTATGCTGGAACTCATGTTGATTCTGCTGATGTTTGTTTAGTACTTGCTGTGCCTTTGGGACTCTTCTAGATGCTAGCATATAAATACTATAAAAACAAGTTTGAAGGAAATG
Source organism: Lipotes vexillifer (assembly GCF_000442215.2). Lineage (NCBI taxonomy): Eukaryota > Metazoa > Chordata > Mammalia > Artiodactyla > Lipotidae > Lipotes > Lipotes vexillifer. The sequence goes on along the minus strand of NW_006786690.1, from coordinate 5,131,347 downwards.
TATAGTTTTTGAGGAGAGGAGGAAGCTATCCAAATATATCATTAGAAATGCTAGAGTAAAGCTAGTTTTCCTTTTGGCATCTGGTTTTGAGAGAGCACTAAGAAACATGATGACCTAGAGGGGTGGGATAGGGAGGATGGGAGGGAGGCTCCAGAGGGAGGGGATATGGCAATATGTGTATGCATATGGCTGATTCGCTTTGTTGTACAACAGAAACTAACACAGTATTGTGAAGCAATTATACTCCAATAAAGATCTATTGAAAAAAAATGTTAAAAGCAAGAGGAAATAGCTAAGGGAAGTGGCATTTTAATTGAACTTTAGGAGTAGGAGATCACTGGACAGAAGGTGCACCTTTTGCAAAGGCATGGGAATGTGAGGGCATCCAGTGTTTGGGGAATAGTGAACATACAGGTAGGTGAACTCACTGTGCCTTTCATTGACTGGGTTAAGCTCTCTAAATTCTAAGAGTAAAATTTAACACTGGCAAAGGAGGAACTCTAAGTGTTGTATCTTCAGTACTCAGTTTGTTCCAAACATTCTGAAGGTATGTCCTTTAGTCTGCAGGCATTAGGAACTCCTGGTGTTAAGGAATTTGCTGACCTGCTCCAGTTTCTCAGCTGCTTCGATGGCCTAGAATTTAGCATGCAAGTGAAGGACCAGAGTTTACAGGTGGACCAAAAAGTTTTCACTTTGGGGGTTTTATTACAAAACAGCTGAGGTTTCCTGGATTGAGTGCACTTAGCACTGGTTTTTCTCAACCTTGGCACTTTGGGACCAGGTAATTCCCTTTTGTGGATACTTGTCCTATGGATTATAGGATATTCAGCAGCATCTCTGTCCTCTGCTCACTAGTTAAAAGTAATACCCCCAGATGTGACAACCGAAATGTCTTCAAACATTGCCAAATGTTCCTTGGGGGCAAGTTTGCCCGTGGTTGAAAACCACTGATTTTAAGGAGGAGAGGTCATCCAGACATGCCACAGATTACCCCCAGGCCCACGGTCTCTCAGGGTTAATGTTGAATTGAGAAAGCTATTGGAAAAGTTGTATGAATTGGGCTTTATGGTTCCTTTTTTCTTTTTTAATTAAAAAAGTTCTTATGCAATGTTTAAAGGTTATTTTACACTTACAGTTATTACAAAATATTGGCTTTATTCCCCCTGTTGTACAATATGTTTCCTTTATATGTTTGGGTAATGCCACTTACTCTGGCAAATCTTAAGCAGCGTTTTGGTAGGAAGATTAATACTATGCCTCCAACTTTGAGAATGTTTCATCGGGATGGTTGACTGTGTGCCAGGATCTAGACTAGATGCATTCTTGATTCATTTAATCCTAACTCATGTGAGGTTACCTATTCAGGTAAATACACCTGCTTTACAGATGAGAAAACAGAACCAGCAGTTAAGTATCTTGGCTCATTAAGTGGTAGAGCTAGAATCTGAGCCTTGGAATTCTGTCCCCTTAGCCTTGGGCTTTTTCCATCATGTCTGCAATCTCCTGTGTGCAAGATGTTTCTTTGGCTTTTCTCATCTTTATGTTACCATTTAAAATAACATTTCTTAGATTCATTTCACACAAAAAGTATGAAAAAACCAAAAAGGGTCCAAATGGTAACTCCTGTTGACATTTTTTTTTTTTGCGGTTCGCGGGCCTCTCACTGTTGTGGCCTCTCCCGTTGCGGAGCACAGGCTCCGGACGCGCAGGCCCAGCGGCCATGGCTCACGGGCCCAGCCCCTCTGCGGCATGTGGGATCTTTCTGGACCGGGGCACGAACTCGTGTCGCCTGCATCGGCAGACGGACCCTCAACCACTGCGCCACCAGGGAAGACCTCCTCTTGACATTTTTTAAGGTTATAAAATACATTTGTGTGTGTATAGAAAAGTCCAATAGTATAGAAGGGTATAAATGGAAAATTTAAAGGCTCTCTTCCCATTAAGTTTCTTATGCATCCTTCCAGAAAATATAAATTATGTAAGCAGATATACATGCATGTGCACACAAATATGTATATCCCCTCCCCACTTTTTCTTTTTGGCCATGCCGTGTAGCATGTAGGGTCTTAGCTCCCCAACCAGGGATCAGACCCGCGCCCCCTGCAGTGGAAGTCCAGAGTCTTAACCACTGGACCGACATCCCCGTATATCCCTTTTTATTTACACAAAATATGTTATGCATGTTTAGTATGTATATTTTTCATGTCCAATAACCCTTAGCTGTCTTTTGCTGTCAACATACAGAGGTTTACTGCCTGCCAATGCAGGGGACACGGGTTTGATCCCTGGTCCGGGAAGATCCCACATGCCTCAGAGCAACTCAGCCCGTGCGCCACAACTACTGAGCCTGCAGCTACTGAGCCCACGTACCTACAGCTGGTGCTCCGCAACAGAAGCCACCACAGTGAGAAGCCCGCGCACCACAACGAAGAGCAGCCCCCACTCACTGCAACCAGAGAATGCCTGTGCGCAGTAACAAAGACCCACCTCAGCCAAAAATAAAATATAAAAAAAAAAAACGCAAGGTAGAGGATTCATGTATGGAGTCAAATCTCCAAAGCATAAGTGAGGTTTAGAGAGGTAAGTTACAGAACCAGAACCTCAAACCAGAACTGGCACAATGCCCAGCGCTGTCTCCCAGCAACCCTGTGGTACCAACGCTTTCTCATGGAAGTGAACTTACAGATGCAAATCCTCACCCCAAACCAACGCAGTAACAGGAGAAGCTTGAGTTCAGCTCCATTTCGTCTGGCTCTAGTCCCAGGCCCTTGCCATGAGGTCACACTGCCTGGATACTAAAGAGTAAACCAACTTTAAGTGTTTCAGGAGCCCTGTGGGGGTTTGAAGTACAGTCATTCCCTCTCTGTTGCCGCTACCCAAGATGATTCCTGGCCTTCTCCACCCAGTCTACTAGTTATCACCAATGCCAGTCATTGTCATTTCTGAGTCAATCTAGACCCCAGTTCTAAAGAACCCTAAACACTTTAAATTCTGTGAGTGACAGGGCAAGAGGAGGGCAATGTAGAGGGGCTAGTGGGAAGCATTTCTAAAATGTCTCATGTCTAATTTTCCCTTTGATTATATTGACTCCAGTTCCACAAGAGAATAATTGCATCTAGTTATTGAAACATGCTCCTGCCAGATGGCTACTGGTGAAAACCAGTGTTCTGACCACAAGGTAATATGAGATTCCTAGCAACTGGCTAGAGCCATGGAAAAATATGTCATCTGTTGGGCAGCTACTCCCTGAGCGGTGAGTGGGTGCCAGGCCCTGGCTGCTGGAAAGGAAGCCAACTCGGGGTGGGGGGGGTGGGGGGGCCACGAGGAGTGCATGAAAACGGTGGTGGCCCTGGAGAATTCAAGTGTAACTGGCCTTCCTAGGAGCACCATGTGTGGTCAGTTTCCACAGGCAGCTCAGTACAGTGCCCTTGACAATGAGTTGACTATTTTGCTAAGCATTTTCCACCCACCACCATGCATTTATTGGCCATTTTCCCTTGGCCCCAAATGCCCCATCTCTACGCCTCCCCTGACCTTTGCCAGCCTACTCCTATTCATTCTTGGTGACGCAGATAGCCATGGTCACCTTCGTGAAGCTGCCTTTGATTTTTGCCTTGAATCAGCATTTGAATCCCTCTTGTGAGCTCCTGTAACACCTTCCCTTTAGTTCTAAGTCCCTGTTCATTCAGCGAATATGCATCGTGTACCCAATGTGCCATGCCCTGTTCTAAGTCTCACACTGTAATGCAGTGCCTAGTTTGTGTCCCCAAGCAGATTGTGAACCCCATGTAGAGGGAATCTCTGCTCTTGGCCTCCAACACAGGACCTGCACGTAACTGATCTTCTAGGAATAGCTTAATTTTTGTAGGAGACACATGGTTGCTGCCTGACTTAAGGGGCTTCCTTCTAGTGAACACAAATAACTAGAATTCATGGGAAACAAGCATTTCATTGGGGGCGGGGGAGGGAGATTATTAATTCCTGTTTAAAGCTGGAGATGATGATGAAAATAAGACCCGCCAAAAGAAGAAGGCTTCACTCAGGCTTCACTGGGGTGGCTGGCTTTCTTCTCTGTTCTGTACCTGACATTGCAGTGAGGTGAGGTTAACTGCCTTTGGATGGCTGTGCTTGAAAGCTCCAGGGCCCCCTTGGTGCCTAGCAACAACCTGACTGCCCAGAATAGTGATTTTGAAGCTGGGTGTGTCTTCTGGGCAGGAAGCCACCAACACCACCAAAGCAGCCAGGGCCTCCCCTTCACTTCCTCTGAGCCAAAGCTCCGCCTTCAATTGGGGCCAGTACTTAGTGTTTTGGAGCCCTGTCTTAGGATCCAGCACAAATGGGATGTTTCTAGCAAAGGTAACTCCAGCACTTACGAGGTGTGTGATCTCAGACAAGTCATGTCACCTCTCTGAGCTCCAGTTCCCACACCTGTCTCGTTTCTGTCTCATTCCCAGCTAGGGTCACCCTAGCACAGCACCGAAAGCACAGAAATATTCAATAAGTGTTATAGTATCTGAATCTGCTTGGCTAAGGGAAGATTCAGTGAGTGACTCCTTCTCAGCTGTCCCTTTGATCTTGTTCTTTCCTTCTGAGCCCCTCTCAAACAGCTCTGTCTTCTCATTTCTCATTTCTCCACATAAAATCCTGTTTTTATCTTCCCACTCCTCCCCCTCTCTCTCCTCATTGCTTACCTTATCCACAGGCATTAAACCTCATCATTGAAAAATTCCACACTTCTTAAAAATAATCCCAAGTGTTTTAGTTTTTAGGCCAATACTACTGATGTAGTGACCTTTAATTTTTAAGGTTTAAATATAGCACGCATCCTGTAAAGTGCACAAATCTTTTGTATGACTCGATGAATTTATCCAAAGTGGGCATACTCCTCTAACCACCTTCCAGATGAAGATACAGAATTTAAACAACTCCCTAGAAGTCTCCCTCATGCCCTTTCCTAGTCATCAACGCCCCCAAAAGTAACTCTGTTATGATTTCTATTGCTCTAGAGTGGTGTTGCCTGTTTCTGAACCAAGTGGAGTAATACAGTATATTCGCTTTTGTGTCCGGCTTCTTATGTTCAACATTATGTCTGTGCAATTCATCTGTCCCCTGAGCATCCTGCTTTTCCATGCATGTGAACCTGACATGCCTGTTCTTTCTACCAGGAATCTTTCTGTTCTGTCACCACGCCCCACCCTGGCCTGACCAGTCTGTGCAAGTCCTCTAGACTCAGATTAAACCTCGTTCCTTTGGGAAATCTTTCTTGATCACCTCTGGGTTTGAATACACCTACCAGCTCTATGACTTTGGCCACGTGTTACTAACCCCTCCATTCCTTATTTTTGTTGGAGATCAGGGTTTCTACATTCCAGAGTTCTTGTGAATTTCAAATGAGATAATACATATTAAATACTTAGCACAATACCTGGAACTTAGGAAGTACTTAATAAATATTGCATATAACTATTGTGAATACTCTTATTCCCCCAGATCCTTGTACATACCTCATAGTAGCACTTACTTTGATTATTGTTTGTCCCACTACGTGAACTTAATTCTTTGAGCAGGGATTGTATCTTCTTCATTCATTGTATGTTTTTCAACAGTCATTTAAAATGAGTGTGCACTATGTTCTAGCACTGAGGGTACAGTGGTGATGGAAGCCTTGAATTTACTTTTTTTTTTTTTTTTGCGGTATGCGGGCCTCTCACTGTTGTGGCCTCTCCCATTGCGGAGCACAGGCTCCGGAAACGCAGGCTCAGCGGCCATGGCTCACGGGCCCAACCGCTCTGCAGCATGTGGGATCAGGAGAGGGAACAGCAAGCGCAAGCCTCTGGGGTAGTCACAGGAAGCTCAGATGTGTCTGAGCAATAACAAAGAGGGCAACGTAGCTGGAGCCCAGTGAGTGAGTAAGTGGGTGGTCCAGAGGAGGTCAGAGAGATGGGCAGGAGCCAGGAGAAGCCACTGAAGGGGTTAAGCAGGGGGCTATTGTTCACCTTTGCCTCCAAGGTACCTAGTACATAATAGACACCTACTGACTGTTGAATATTGGTGACAACGTGCCCATGACCAGTTAGCCCACAGGAGTGATTCTCAGGTCATTTTCAAGTTAAAACTTCATCATTGTGCCATGTGCCTCTGGGTTCTTACCAGACCCTACCGGATGGGGAAGAAGCCGCTCAGTTGTTTCTAGATTTTTCTCTTCCCTATCTCATCTCATCCACCCTTCTTCAGTGACCCAGATTATCTCCACCAGAGATGTGTAACAGAGATGAAGGGAAGGAGGCAAGCTTGGGCCGGTTAGAGAAAAGGCAAGTAGGAAACAGGTTCGATCAGTTCCTCTCCTTTCTCTGACTCCAAGAAGGGTCCAGGTCCCTGGACAAGCATAATGATGTGGCACAAAGTGGAGGAGGAAGGCTGAGCGACAGCAGGGGCTGCAGAAAGTGCAGGAGGAGAGGTAGAAGCCCTTGGAGTAGGCTGCAGCTGCAGCAGCTCTAGCCCCCTAAGGTGTGGCAGGCCAAAGCAGGAGCACATCTGGAGTCCTAGCAGCAAAATGGAGCTGCTGGCAAGGCCTGGGCCGTGACCAGTCAGAGGAGGGAAAGACCAGCCAGTAAATCAGAATGGAAGGGAAGGCTTGCGTCTGAGTGATAGAAATTTACACAACAACATCAGCCTTCTAGTAACACCAGTGAGACTTTTTGTTTTATTTAGTTATTTCTAACCTTAATTTTTATGAAATGTTACATGTGAGAAAAAAGCACGTAAAACACATGTATAGTACAATGAATGCTTATAAAGCAAACATCCATGTAATCGTCACCCAGGTCATGAAATAGAACACTGTCAACACCATCCCCCCAACCCTGCACTCCCCCATCCATTCCAGGTTACAACCTCCTTTAGAGGCAGCCAGTAGCCGGATTTTTACAATAATCACTTCCTTGATTTTCTTGATAATTTTATTGCCTATGAATCGCACAGAAAGTCTTTTTTTTAAAAATAAATTTATTTATTTATTTGTTTATTTAAATATTTTTGGCTGCGTTGGGTCTTCGTTGCTGCATGCGGCCTTTCTCTAGTTGTGGTGAATGGGGGCTACTCTTTGTCGTGGTGGACGTGCTTCTCATCGCGGTGGCTTCCCTTGTTGTGGAGCACAGGTTCGAGGTGCACGGGCTTCAGTAGTTGTGGTACATGGGCTCACTAGTTGTGACTCGCGGGCTCACTGGTTGTGGCACACGGGCTCTAGAGCGCAGGCTCAGTGGTGGTGGCACACGCGGCATGTGGGATCTTCCTGGACCAGGGCTTGAACCCCTGCCCCCTGCATTGGCAGGTGGATTCTTAACCACCGCGCCACCAGGGAAGTCCCCACATAGAAAGTCTTAAATTAGGATTTTCTTGTGTAAATCCTAAGACTGAAGGCCACAAAGGAGAGCCTCTTTAATATGGAGCCTCCTGTAGTAATCTTGGCAGGCTCTGGGGAGAAGGTAGGGGATTTGCGTTCTTTGGCATTTGGCAGAGAATGCAGTGTTGAGGCTTCTCTCATTCAGCCGGTGTTTAAGTGCTCACTACATTTAAGGCACCTGAAGAGCACTCTCAGGGGCATGAAGATGCACCCCAAACTGAGCCTGCCCCTGGGGGCTTACAGTCAGGCAGAGGAAGCATGGGTAAACATCACAGAAGAAGATGAGGCCCAAAGAAATCCTCAGATAAGTGCTATGGGAGTTTAGAAGAGGCAGAGATCACTTTTGGCGACAAGAAGCAGAGCAGGCTTTGTGGAAGAGGTGGATGACTCTCATTCATTCATTATTTACCAAACATTTTTGAGGACTGGCAGAGTGCCAGGAAATTAGGTAAAAGGAGACAACAATGAATAAGATAAGGCCCCTGGCTGCTCACCGCCTAATGGTTTAGTTAGCACAGATACAGATTATTCCAATATGTATGCTTTCAATACCAAGTGTAATGGGAATAACTGGTGACTGGGGTTGTCAGCGAAGCTTTCAGAGCCGAGATCTAGGCTAGTCCTTGAAGAAAAGGAGTTTGGCAAACAGGGAAGGGAACCACTGAATCTGCAGAGTCACAGAGGTGGGAAGGGACACAAGGACAGTGTTGGCAAAAGGTACAGTTCGTGGTGGAAAGGAGCGTGGGACTTGACAGGTAGGTTGGATGATCAGGAAAGCTGTTCTAGGCAAGGGGAACAGCCTGAGCAGGGGCACAGAGACCAGAAATCATGGTACCTGCATGCACAACACTAAGTAATTTAGTCTAGCTTCAGCATAAGGTGTGTGATGGAGGTTGTGATGATTTATTTTATTATTTTTAAAGTATTTTCTTTTTAAAAAAATTTTTGGCTGCGTGTGTCTTTGTTGCTGCGCCCAGTCTTTCTCTAGTTGTGGCGAGCAGGGGCTACTCTTTGCTGCCATGCGCGGGTTTCTCATCGCAGTGGCTTCTTTCGTTGCGGAGCACGGGGCCTAGGTGCGCGGGCTTCAGCAGTTGCAGCACACGGGCTCAGTAGTTGTGGCACGCATGCTCTAGGGCACATGGGCTTCAGTAGTTGTGGCGCATGGGCTGAGTAGTTGTGGCCCACGGGCTCTGGAGCACAGGCTCAGTAGCTGCGGCACACAGGCTTAGTTGCTCCGCAGCACGTGGGATCTTCCTGGACCAGGGATCGAAACTGTGTCCCTTGCATTGGCAGGTGGATTCTTTCACCACTGCTCTACCAGGAAAGTCCCGTGATGGTTAATTTTGTATGTCAGCTTGACTGGTCCATGGGGTGCTGAGATATTTGGTCAAACATTATTTTGGATGTGCCTGGTTGATATTAATATCTGAGTAGAGAAGATTGTACTCCCTAATGTGGTGGACCTCATCCAATCAGTTGAAGGCCTAAATAGAACAGAAAGCTGACCCACCCTTGAGTAAGGAAGAATTTTTCCTGGCTTTGGACTCAAACTGAAACGTTGACTTTTCCTGGGTCTTAAGCCTGCTGGCCACTGGACTGCAACTGAAACATTGGCTCTTCTGGTTCTTAGGCTGTCGGACTTGGACTGGAACTATAACAGTTCCTGGGTCTCCAGCTTGCCAACTCACCCTGCAGATCTTAGGACTTATCAGCCTCCATAATTGTGTGATAAATTGTGTATAATAAATCTCTTCAGGTAGATAGATAGATATCTAATAGGAAATATAGATAAATACTATAGATATAGGTAGATGTAGATCTCTATTTATCTATCTATCTAATCTCCTATTGGTTCTGTTTCTCTGGAGAACTCTGACTAATACAGAAGGGAAAGGGAAATAACTTTGAAAAGGCAAGTTGGTGCCAGATCATGGAGGACATAGAATATCTGGCTAAAGGACTTTGAATTTTATTTTGAAGGCAAAGGAGAAAACACGGTTTCCTGAACTGGGAAGTGACCTAATAAGAATTGAGATCCAGGGAATTCCCTGGCAGTCCGGTGGTTAGGACTTTGGGCTTCCACTGCAGGCAGTAGAGGGAATTTATTGGCTAATATGACTGAAAATTGAAGCAAGACTGGATCCAAGGGCTCAAACAATGCTCCTAGGACTTGGTTTCACTGTCCCATCTCTCAGCTCTGTTTTGCCCTCTGTCTTGGACTCATTCTCAGGTAGTCTCTTGCCTTACAGTGGGAAGATGGCCGCCAGCAGTGCCATGAGTACATCCTGCCCTCAAAAGATAGATTCATTCAACTGGACAGTGCTGACCAAAGGCTCAGAATTGACCTAAGACTCAGTGGCTCTCATTGTGTCACACGCCCATTGCTGAGATGCTGTGGCAAGAGGGCTCTCTAAAATGCTGATTGGCCAAGCATGGGTCACATGTCTATCCCTGCAACTAGGGTAGACATCTCCTCTAGAGCCACAGGGATTGAGAACTGGGGGAAGGGTTGCCTCAGGAGAAGTGGAAGTGCTGTTACCAAAGGAAGAAGGAACAGACCCTGGGCTGGTAACCACAGGGGAAGGAGGCCTGGAGACCCACAGGCTGCGCCTTCTGCCAATATGAAGCAGCTGCAGCCAGTGGTGTTGTGGAGAAGGGGCACTAGGAGGTGGGGGTCTGGGCTGGCAGCAGGGGAAGGTGTAGACTGGGGTCAAATAGTAACGCTATTGCCTTGGGGGCTGTGAAAATGTTGGGGAGGGTCCTTCTGACAAAAACCTGACAACACGATAGACAAAGTGCTAAGTGAGTCCTTGTCTTCAGAATAAAGGCAGGAAAAGCCAAGTGGGTTGGGTGACACCTCACGAGATATTGCTGCTGAGGGAAAGGGCAAACACTGTCTGGGGACACTGATGGAATTGTGAGATGGGATGGAGGAAAGGTCACTGCCAACTGGTCTTGCAGGGGGAGAAAACAACCAGTTTTCCCTCAAGTTTAAGAAATTAAGCTCATGCATTTTTACAAGAGTCAAAAATTTACAGTAGAGGGCTTCCCTGGTGGCGCAGTGGTTGAGAGTCCGCCTGCCGATGCAGCAGACACGGGTTCGTGCCCCTGTCTGGGAAGATCCCACATGCCGTGGAGCGGCTGGGCCCATGGGCCATGGCCACTGGGCCTGTGCGTCCAGAGCCTGTGCTCCGCAATTGGGAGAGGCCACAACAGTGAGAGGCCCGCGTACCGCAAAAAAAAAAAATTGAAGTATAGATGATTTACAACATTGTGTTAGTTTTAGATGTACAGGACAGTGATTCAGGTTTGTTTTCTTTTGTTTTCTGTAGAGTACATTCTATTATAGGTTATTATAAGATATTGGGTGTAATCCCCTGTGCTATGCAGTAAATTCTGTTGCTTACCTATTTTAGGTATAGTAGTTTGTTTCCGTTAATCCCATACCCTTAATTTGTCCCTCCCCTGCTCCCTCTCCCCTTTGGTAACCATAAATAAAAAAAAAAAAAAAATTTACAGTAGCCAAAGATAACCTAAATTCCAACAGTAGGAGATTGAGTGAATAAACATTGTAATGCCCATATAGTAGAATGCAGCCTTTAAAAATGATGCTTTATTTGACATGGAAAGATGCTCACAGTGTAGTTTTGAGAGAGAAATGCAGAGTACAATCTGTCTTTGTGCAACAAATGTGTATACACGTATCTATATCTATGAAATCTGGAAAGGTGTACACCAAAATGTTAATAGTTGGCATCACTGGGGTAGGACTACAGCTGAAGCTTATCTTTTGATTTCTTTGCAATAAACCTGCTAGGTAGTATGTAGGTCAACTAGAGCCAGCCTCTTGGGTTCAAGTCCCAGCTCTGCTACTGCCTGGCTCGGTGACATTGGGTAAGTCCCTTAACACCTTCATGCATCAATAAGTGGGGGTAATAGTTCTTAACTTATAGGGTGGTTATGAATTTTACATTACCTACTATTACATGCAAACCTGTTAGCACCATACCTATAGTAAACATTCAAAAAATGTAGTTATTCTTCTTGTGTAATTAAAAAGTCCAAAAGAAAATATGACTATTAAGTATATTGGAAATAGGTGTTTTTCTTGGCCAAATAACTGTGGTAGTTATCAATAAACGAACTATTAAGATAAGCTATTTCCCTCTAACACTGGGAAACATCTGAGAAAAGACAGAGAAGGTTCCTATTCTCCCGAAGTTTGCACACTAGCCGGAAAGACACATGATAAACAGGTGCTGTGTGGATAGGATGATCAGGAAGGCAATGACATTTGAAGGCTGAAAGCCAAAGGAAGGGCTGAAGAGGAGGAAGCCAGGAGAAACGGTGAGTGCAAGGCCTTTCGGTGGGGAGGAAGTCTCTAAACCAAAAGACGACCTATGTGGTTGGAGCGAGGGACAGTGGGTTGTTGGCAGAGATGAGAAGCGAGCCCTCAGCTCTCACGCCAAGACGGAGTGAATACAGGCCTGGGGAGTCAGGAGGCCGTCCACTTGTAGTGTGATCTCGGGCAAGTCACTGACCCTGTTTGAATAGCCACTGTCTTTGCAAAATCGGGATGATAAAACTTTGTAAGGTTGCAAGGATCAAAAGACATGTTAGTGGAAGCGCTTCGCAAACGACCGTTTATAGCATTATTACAAATTCCGCGGAACCAGTGGAGAGTTACGGATACCAGCCACCAACTAGCAAGTGGCGCCGGCTGGCGCGTGCGCGTTAGGCGGCCAGAACCCGGGCAGGGGATGAGTTCAGGCCCCGCCCGAAACCGCTCTGCCTCTTTTCGCCTCCCGGTCCCTCCCTTTTCCGCGGGCACCCAACCGTGCGTGTCCTGCGTGCTGACGTCAGGCGCGTGCCCCTGTCCGGCAGCCGAGGAGACCCCGCGCACTGCTGCCAACGCCCCGGCGGAGGAGCTGAGGTGAGTGCGGGGCCCGAGGCTCCCCGCGGGAGCGGCCTCCCCACAGTCCGGTCCCCGCCGCGCTGCCCCCGGCCTCTCCCCGTCCGGGGGGGGACACCTCATCTCTGGGATCCCTGGAAGCCTGGGATCGTGGGGCGCGCGCGGTGCGGGGCGGGGGGGTGGCGGGCTCGCGCGGCGCCGTCCGGGCTCGCGCGGGTCCGGGTTCTGTCGGGGGACGGAGCGGAGGGGGTCGCCGGAGGGCAAGGCTGGGGGGGCACAGGTCAGGCAAGAGGTGTGCGGCCGGGACGCCGGGGCAGGGCCGAGGGCGCGGCCGGGGCCGGGCTGTCACCTGGCAGCGGCGGAAGGAAAGGGTCACACCCATCCCGACCGCCTTGCTCCCCTCCCCCCGGCGCCGCGGACCCCTAGGGCGGGCGGCGGTCCGGGGCGCCTTGGACCGCGGAGCCCCTGGCGGGCGTCTGGGGTGCGAGGGGTGGCGGTGACTCGGACTCCCTGGCCGGGTCTGCCCTCCGCGCCCCGGCTTCGACTTCCTGCTTCGCCGGGCGCCGCCGCGGACATTTTGCGGCGAGCGGGGGGAGGGGAGCGGACTGCGAGCGCGGCGGGGAAGTGGCGGCCGGGCAGCGCGCGGCTCGCTTTGCTTGCCGCGCGCCTCCCTCAGCGGTCCCGCAGCCCGACGCCTTGTCCCGCGGGGTGGGCCTGGTCACCGCTTCTCCGGTCTCCTTTATTCCTGCCTTAGGTCGAGTTCCTAATATCATTTACATTTCCTTCTCCAACTCGCCCTGCCTATTCAGCTGAAGCTTCCCTTTCAGGGAGTTACCTAACCACCTCCCGAAACTGTCGTTCTGCCGTTTGCCTAATTCCTCTCTTTAGGGGGAAATTTTCTTTGTTCGTTTTTTTTTTTGTCCTCCCCTTTAAGTCCAAGAGAAATGCAGTGGGGAAGATTACGTCATCGCAATATAAGGGGTGAGAGTTTTTAACTCCTACAAGTCAGGGACTCACTAAATTAAGACAGCATTTTGTTGGCTCGGTTGGGTCACCCAGTGTCAGATCCTGCCTGTTTCCCAACTCCTCGTATTCAGAGATAATCCTTTGAAATCCTGGCCATCTCATATGCATCTAAAAGCCAGGAAGGTTTAAAATCTCAAGATGAGCTTGTGCCAGGAAATAAAGCGTAAGACAACACTTGGGTAGGCAGTAACTTTAAAGATCCCTTTGAGTACTGGAATGAAGTTAATTTATTTGTGGAAGCATTTCTTTGGTCCAAAATGACATTCCCAGATTGTTTAACTTCTCCCATATGACTTACTGATTGAGAGTATGTACCGAAGTCTACTCTCGTGCAATATTGTAATGGCAAGGGTATGGTGAAAAGAGAATCAGTTCATTTTACACGTAATCTTTGCTTGCTAGTCACTTTAATTTTGTAATTAAAAACGGCTTTTGGTTTTTTTTAACCAAAAAAACTTAAGTGAGTAACATTTTCAGACTTTGGGGATCACAGTATTTGTTCTCCAGAATGTTAGGTACATCCAGGGTACTGTAGCACAGAAAAATGTTAGCATTGTAAAGCAAATGAGATCCAACTGTGTAATGCATTGTTATAAGGATAGTTCATGTTGAAACAAGTATTTTCTTATTGTTTCTCCTTATTTGTATATAGAGAACAGATTGTTCGTTAAGAAACACTTAAAAGAAGTGGTAGGTTTAAATCAGCTTTCTGTAGTGTGTAGGTGTTGGTAGACAAGACCCAGAAGGTGTCACAGCCTCTTAAAATTTTTGCACGTAATAACTGACACCTGTACTCAGTTGAACTTAAATATTTGGCAGTCTGAGGCAGGTGTTAACAGCCTAGGGTAGTCAGGGGCTAAAATCAAATATTGGTGAGATTCTTTTAAAGTCCACCAAGCCCAAATCTTGACTTTTTTGTAACTTCAAGATTTGTTTTCTTTTATTTGGATACTTTTTCCACTTATAATTTTGTGGTATATTATAGAAGCATTTCCAGTTATTTTAAAAATGGTTACACTAATAAAATGTTTTGATCCAAGAAGTGTTGCATTTGGAAAACTTCGAAGTACAATTTATTGTGCTGCCTGTCTGGGAGTAGTACTTACAGCCATTCTTGGAAGTAAAAGTCAAATTGTACTTTATTTGTAGATATATTTTAAATGCATATATCATTTTAGGGTCTTTTTTGAGAGGACAAAGAATGCTTAATGAGGAACACTTCAGGCTACAGAGCTTCCTCTGCTGGGGAAGGAGGGGTTAATATTTTGTTAACTTATGTCCCATAAATAGATCTGTATATTCTCCTATATTAAAGGGCTTCATTCTAGGCTATCAATATTCAGTATTCTCTTCCAAGTCTATTAGTTTCTCCCACTAGAATGTAAGTCTATGAAGGCAGGGCTTTTGACCTGGAATGGTCACCCCTGTATCCCTGGCACCTGGAATAGTGCCAGACTCATGATGTGTCTCAAGAAATGTTTGTCAGATGAATGAATGTGATGTCTGAGGGTTAATATTTTCACTTTCTGCATATTCTGTAGGCCTGTGTACTGTGTTTCCTGGGACCTCTTTTGTGCTTGGTCAGCCATATTCATATTTGGCCTCATTGAAGTGATGATTACTCATCTACTTTTGTTTGACCATATCCATCTGTTTAGTCCTATATCTTCTGCAGCTGTACTGTCTGAACAGTTAACCATTGCTTAGAAAATCTTTTCTGATGACCAGTTCTTATTCTCCTAAAAATTATTCAGACTTCAATGTTTGTTTCCTTCCTGTATTTCTTTGTTTGAAATAGCAGTTTAATTTTTCCGTTTCTTCCCCTCAACTCAACAGTATCAAATTCCTGGTCATGTTATGCTTTGTCCCTTACGTTTCTACTTTTAGTTACTCATCCCTTCAGTCCAAAATATTTTTGCTAAAGCAATTTTCATTACTTGTCATTTCAGCTATGTCTGCCACTGCTGCTATTATAAGTCCTGGGTGTCAGAACTCTTTGTTACTAGTCGCCCCTGGGACATTGGTCTCAAACTGCTTATTCCATGAAGTGAAACCCCATTTTTGCCACCGAAGTGGTCTCCCATTAAAAAAAAATTAAAAAGTTTTTTTCAACTATTTAGCTATTATGCTGAAGTCCAGAACAATTTCTAATATAGCAAAATACTACATATTGTTATGTCATGGTGTTCACCAAGCCTCAGTGGTCAGTCACCTGAAGAGAACCTCTGTTGCTCACTCTGTTCTTTAACACTTAACACTTTTAACACTTGCATCATTTTCTGTAAGAGTAAGCCATTTGGATTTGCTATTTTAATTCTGTTGTTGTATGTTCTTGGGAGAGACACTGTTAGTATAGTGATTAAAAGTGTACACTCTGGAGCTAGACTGCTTGGATTTAAATCCTGGCTCTGGCATTAGTTACATGCAATCTGAGTAAAGTCTTTGTCACTCAGTTTACCTTCTGTAGAATACGGCTGGCAATAGTTTCTACCTCACAGTGTTAGGAGAATCAGTTAACCTAAGTGAGGTACTTAAGACATTTCACTGGCACATAGTAAGTGCTCTGTAGGTGTTTGCCCTTGTTATTATTACAACCTCTCAATGCCCCCACCTTTCAGAAGTTATCTGCGTTTCTCTCAAACATCAACAGTTTAATAACCATCCCCCCCAGATTAATCTCATGAAACCATAAAAATTAAATGAGGTGAGGATTGGTGTCTGCTCTAAATTTTTGTTTTGTTTTGCGGTACACGGGCCTCTCACTGTTGTGGCCTCTCCAGTTGCAGAGCACAGGCTCCGGACGCGCAGGCTCAGCGGCCATGGCTCACGGGCCCAGCCGATCCGCGGCATGTGGGATCTTCCGGGGCACGAACCGGCGTCCCCTGCATGGGCAGGCGGACTCTCAACCACTGCGCCACCAGGGAAGCCCCTGCTCTAAATTTTTATCCATTATCTTAACCAGTGTCATGGAAGTAGGGGTGTCAAGTATGCAGTATGTAGTCTGTGGACCAGGAGCGTAAGCATCAGCTTGGAGCTCCTTAGAAATATCAGGCTCCATCCCAGTCCTACTGAATCAGAATCTGAATTTTAACAAAATCCCCAAGTGATTTTTATGCACATTGATGTTTGAAGCACCCTCTTTAAGACTGCTGGATTTCACAAAAAGCGTTGAGTGCTTTATTTTTGTTTTTCCCCCACTTAAGTATAACCTGGTCTCTTTCAGGCAGCGTATCAGAACTTATTGCAAAGATTGTAATCAGGAGGTGAATGTGAAACCTATTTGGCTTTTAGAGGAATGAATTATAGTTTCTTGCCTGTTGTGTAGAATCGCCTCATGTCTGTGCTCATTATCAGGAACTAATGTGTTGTTTAGTTACTAAAGAGTCATTACACACTTAATAATAACTAAATAATCCTAAATTCTAGTTTTAGAACTGCTTGAAATTGAGTTCAGTTACATGTTTGAACGCAGTGACTTTTTATGGAAAACTGATTGTTACGAAGAGCATATGATTAGGATCATTCACATGATTGTTGGTTATGAAAACAGGTGAAATTCAAAGTTGGCATTTAGCTGATCAAATGTAAAAAATGTTTTCAGCTTTTTTTTTTTACTAAAATAAACCATATCTCCAGTCTCAAGGGAAAATGTTTTTTTAAAAAAATTTATTTATTTATTTATTTATTTTTGGCTGCGTTGGGTCTTCGTTGCTGTGCGTGGGCTTTCTCTAGTTGCAGCAAGAGGGGGCTACTCTTCATTGCGGTGCATGGGCTTCTCACTGGTCGCTTCTCTTGTGGAGCATGGGCTCTAGGCCCGTGGGCTTCAGTAGTTGCGGCACAAGGGCTCAGTAGTTGTGGCTTGTGGGCTCTAGAACGCAGGCTCAGTAGTTGTGGCGCATGGGCTTAGTTGCTCCGTGGCATATGGGGTCTTCCTGGACCAGGGCTCGAACCCATGTCACCTGCACTGGCAGGCGGATTCTTAACCACTGTGCCACCAGGGAAGTCCCAAGGGAAAATGTTAATAACTAAAATCTAATCTTAATATAGCTACCATCCTGAAAAAATTATTGCTACTTTTAAAGGACTTGATTGAATTTTTCTTTAATTTTTCTTTTTTCTTACACTATTTGATGTAGCAGTGTATGCTCTAGAGCAATGTTTCCTAACCCTTTTCAAATCAAGGGAGACAGAAAAATATTGTATGCTACACTGGAGTAAATGGATAAGACTATTCTTGGCTTGCTAGAGGTGCTGCAGCCCCAGGAGAGCTGGGGGATCAATGTCTCAGAGCACACCTGTGTCCATTCTCTGTGTCCCAAATGGCAATATGAAGCTGTCTACTCTTGGATATTAAGCCACAGCCATTGTTTTCAGCTAAAAAGGTGATCACTTTTTGTTACTCCTTGTGTAAAAAGAAGAGATTGAGAATAACAGATCAACTGAAACCAGAGGGAGAAATGGAGGTGGAATGAAAGAATACCATGTTAATTAGTGTTAAAGAGTATGAGATGATAAATTTTGTAGAAGAAATCATAAGCAAGATTTCAGCTACAATCCATTTGCTTTGTTGGTAGGCAATTTTAAGGATATTTGTAATTTTTTTTTTTTTTTTTGGTTTGCTTTTAAATCTGTTTAAAAGCAGATGAAGAGGAGTAGGAAGTGAAAGAATAAAGTTCCTTAACAAAGAATCATTGTTATGTGTGGTTTCAAGGATTTTCATTCCTAATACAACTTCACTATAGTTACTAGTATTTGTTTCACCAGCTGAATGGTATTTGAGAGGAGCTCAATTTTAGAATCTTCTGAAGTGGAATTAAACCATCTATACCACTTATTACTTTGCCAGAGAACTATATTTTTATTGTGAAGTTTGAGATTAACAGTAAGATTTAAAAATAAACTTAGATTTTAAAATGTAAATTTTCATTTATCAGATAACTAGGAACAAATGGATAGTTCCTGTGAATATTAGAGTGCTGGGGTTTAAAGTCAATATCTAATACCCTCATTTGTTTCAGAAAGTGTACAAATAGTATACATACTACAAAATATAAGCTATGAAAATGTTTGAATTATTTTAGGTCATATGATTTATTTGTTCATAAGGCCAAAGGGAATGTTAGTTCATCCTAAGAGTTTATAATAATCAGTGGAGATGGGGATAAGGGATAATTTAAATTCTAAGAGTAATGCCGGTATTGTTTCTCTGGTGTGTTTCAGAATACCTGGAAGAGATTTCCATGGGGGTAGGTATCAAATAAATTGGAAACGCTACTTATTATATCCCCATCTTGGAAATTCATAATGTGTGTAAGTTTATTAAAGGTTCAGAGAAGTTAGATCGTCAGAGAATCTGTTTAATTCGGTGTTTTTTTTTTTTTTTTTTTTTTTTGGCTGCACCATGAGGCGTATGAGATCTTCCGTGACCAGGGATGGAATCTGCACCCCCTGCATTGGGAGTGCGGAGTCTTAACCCACTGGACTGCCAGGGAAGTCCTAATTCAGTGTTTCTTAAACTTGTTTGATGACGGCCCTGCCTCCCCCACCCATGGAACACCCTGTAAAGCTTTGAGAAAGTGGACTGGGAGATGCTGGTGTCTCGTGGCTTGTTAATCTCTATTAGGTTCAGAGGCTGTTGGTGTGGCTTTGCTGTGGGTAGAAAAATGGGGAAAATTTTCTCAAGTTACTGAGGCACGTGAAAGGTAAAGACTTCAGCAGAGGCCATAGATTATCTATTCTTGCTGTGGCCTAAACCCCACTCAAGAGCTATTGTAAAGAAATTGCTAATATGTAGTTCCTTGGGATGGAATTTAGCATTTTACATATAAAACCCATCTTTGGGGTGTCTGTGGGGGAGTAACTCCATCTCAACTTAAAAATGGGGCAAGGTATTGGAAGGGAAAAGCAGACTATTATTAGGACTGGGGAAGTGATTGTCCAGTGACTGCAAAGGAAATTTCTGAAATGGAGTCACTGTCTCCAGTTTCCTTTGTTCTTGGATCAGTGATCCTAGTTTAGGTATTTATTGTTTTCCAGTATTCTGAAAAGCTTGCAGTAATTTCAAAGCCGTTTTTTTAAAGCTCTGAAAGTCATATAATTTTTAACTTTTATTTGCGATCC
This sequence comes from Lipotes vexillifer, assembly GCF_000442215.2. Lineage (NCBI taxonomy): Eukaryota > Metazoa > Chordata > Mammalia > Artiodactyla > Lipotidae > Lipotes > Lipotes vexillifer. Next base: position 5,111,887 of record NW_006786690.1, on the reverse strand, counting down.
AAAGAATTTCTGTGTTTAAAAAAAATAATTGTTAATGTACACGAGAAGTTTTTTAGGAGTTTGTGGTAGTAATCTGTAAGTTTTTTGTATTTTATAATTTGACATATTTCCTTTTCTTTTTCTTGTCATGCATACTGCCCAATCCAGTTCTCCCTCACAAGAACAAAAACCCACCCCAGATCCCATCCTTTACATTAATTTTTTTTTCCTGGTTGCATGTGTTACATGGAAATGAAGATGTATTTGCCTTAAAACTTGTCCTTGGTTCTAGTTAAATCAGAGCCAGGAACAGAAAAATCATTTTACTTATTATTGGATAGTTATCTGAGAGAGGTGAGGGCATGGGGAAAAGACATCATTTTGTGTATCATGATTGGGGTTAAGGACTTAGGTTGGGCTGTCTTAGTTCTTTTTAAAAATTATTATTTTTTTGTAATTTAGTAATTTTTCTTCAGGAGCAAGATTAATTCATGTCTTGGATGTGACACATATGTTGAAGATACAAAAGTTTGTTTTCTATTGGCACGTTCTTTACCTCTGCTACTTTCAGTTGGAGAAATTGGTATCATTTCTGCTCTTATAAAAAAAAATCTGTCTCTTGCACTCTGCCTCTCTTGTTTTAAATATGAAGATGAGATGATTCTTTACAAATATTAAAACACACACTCTAAAAAAAGAAACCTAAGACTAGAAGCAGCTTTTAAAATAGAACTAATCAATGGCAAAGATTTTTTGAAGTTGCAGATTCTGGAGATAACTTTTTGGCAATTATGTGATTCCTTAAGTTCAGTATACGCTACCACCCTTCCTATCCCACCCCTCCAGGCAGTCACAAAGCACCGAGCTGATCTCCCTGTGCTATTATACACTATTTTAATTGATTTAAATCTGAGTGAATTGTTCCAAAATTAGAAGCATGTTTTAATTATAAAATGACAATGTAAGATTGGTTACATTAACTGTGTCACTCTGATATAGTTGCAAACACAATGTGATACACATACTTTGTGGGGATCCTGCTTCTTCTAGGAAAGTATCGTTTTTTTGCTAGTTTAAAAATTGGTAGAGGGACTTCCCTTGTGGCCAAGTGGTTAAGACTCTGTGCTTCCACTGCAAGGGGTGAGGGTTCAATCCCTGGTCAGGGAAGTAAGATCCTGCATGCCATGAGGCCAAAAAAAAAAAAAGTCTGTAGAATTGTGCATTACTAGAACAGAATAGAGTTGCTAGAGATGATACAGGGTATTTATTCCCAAAAGTGATGCTGGGTGGCTATTAAACACTTGCTGTTAACTACTTTAGCTAATTCAGACTGTGGAAGTGACTTAAGCTTTAGGAATAGAATCCTTCTCTCTCAGAGAGTATTAAATTTTGTTTTGTTTTGTTTTTATCCATATAGTAATAGATGAGGGTTTAGGAGATTAGAGGACCCACTCATGGGTATATTCTGAGTCCAAAGAACAAGTTTTTTTGACTTGCTGCATCTCTAACCCATACTATTTTATTAATTTGTGAATTCAACAACCCTTTGTGTGCAGTCACTGTTCTAGGTATTGGGGATATAGCAGTGAGTACAGTAGACCAAAACAGATCTCTGTCCCCATGAAATTGACATACTAATGTGTGAGTTGGAGATAAGTGTTTGGCTAAAAATGAAGAAGAAGAGGCAGGGTACAGTGGAGTGCTTCTGGGTTTGTAGAACTTGGGTTGCAATTTAAAATAAGGTGGTCAGAGGAGTTCTCAACTGCAGAATGACATTTGAGCAAAGATCTGTAGGGGGTGTGACTGAATGAGTCATCCAGGGAAGAGCATTATGGATAGAGGGAATTATTGTAGTCACTCTTGATCAGTGACAGGTACTATTTTGCTTAATTTTATATGAAGTCTTTAAAAATAGACATTAAACAAATGTATTCCATGATACATCTGGAATACCATTATAGGAACTTAGCTTCTCAAAATACAGTGTATGTATATAATTTCCATAGAAACAATTGATAATCAAGGTAGAAGTTTGTGCTTTGATGGTGTTGTCTTTGGTTGCAAAGTGTGCTTTAAAAGGCAGATTTGTTGCCAACACATATTGGTTGTTTTTCAGTCTTTGCAACTCTTATCTTTGTTGTTTTTGTTTCCCTTGATTTCTTTTAGTGAATAGAACTATACTGTTACTCACTGCTATGCAGCCTGCAGTCATGCCAGCTGTACTGCATTGACATAGAATATAGTGCAAATGTTATAGCATCTCTTATTCTTTGTCAAGTTATTTCTTCAAGCACACAGTTGAATGCTTCTGTAGAAGTTCACCCCGTTAACAGATTTTACATCAAAATTGGTAGACTGCTTTGATTCAGAATCTTGGTAATCTGGTTTAAAAATGGCTTGTAGTTTGTAAACTAGATTGTATGATGATCTGAATGTAGGTACCTCTGCCTCATTAGATGTAACAGTCTAAATGATCATGGTTAGTTTTGTAGTTGGCATCTCACCTGGTAACCTGTTCAAAGAAAGGTTCTCAGTTTGTCACTCATTTTACTGTGTGTGTGTTGTCTAGGTAATATAGTAACTTTTTTTTTTCTCCTGCAAATGTATGCTTGTATGTGGGATTTCTGATACAGACTGGCATGTGATTTCATCCTTGATAGACTGAGGACCAAATTATTGTGTTCTGATTCTGGGAAGGCTATTCTTTTGCATGTTTTCTCACAAGAGTGCTTTAAGAACATAACAGCTTGACCCTAAGATTTCTTTTTCCAACTTCTCCATTTATCTGTGGTACAAACCTATCCTGTAATTTCCTAAACTAAAAAAAACTTCCTTGGTAATTTACTACCTCCTTAAACAAACCCACCCTCCACCCCCAAACTGGTCAACTGTTTCTTCTCTACTGCCATGCAATTACTACCCTAGTGCAGGTCCTTCGTGTAAATCTTGAATTATTAAAGTAGTTTCTTAGCTGAGTTCCTGTACTTTATCTGGTTACCTTTGACAGTTCATCGGAATATAGGTACAAGATTGATATTCCTAAAAAAAACTTGTTCATGGATCAGAAAGAAATGGTAGCCTCCTTTTCCCCACCCACGTTAAATGCAAGTTCCTCTGCTTAGCTAGCTTTGTCTGTATGACTTGAACTCATCCTGTGTGTGCATGTGTGTGTGTGTGTGTGTGTGTATTTCACTTTGCAGGATAACACTACTTGTGCCCTTTCTCCTGCTATTCTATCTAACTAGAGATTTATTCTCGTTCTTCTAGACCACCCCCATATGTTATTAATTACTCTTTTGTTTTTTTTTTTTGCGGTACGTGGGCCTCTCACTGCTGTGGCCTCTCCCGTTGCGGAGCACAGGCCCCGGACGCGCAGGCCCAGCGGCCACGGCCCACGGGCCCAGCCGCTCCGCGGCACGCGGGATCCTCCCGGACCTGGGCACGAACCCGCGTCCCCGGCATCGGCAGGCGGACTCTCAACCACTGCGCCACCAGGGAAGCCCCATTAATTACTCTTTTGAAAGTCTATGGAACTTGTAGTTTATAGTGTAATTTTGTAGCAGACTACTACAATTGTGTTAATCTCTTCTGCTTATAGCCAGTAAAATATACAAGGTGATGTATGTCAAGCTATCTAGCATAGTGTTTGGCACAGAATAGGCATTCAGTAAATTACTAAAATGTTTTGAAGACAGGGTTTCTGCCTTATCCAATGTAGTGCTATAATAGGTACTTAAATATTTTGCTGACTTTTATAGCACATAAGGTTGTTTCTTGGAAGAATAGAAGTCTGTTGTAACATGTTTTAGATTCTAACTTGTGTCCTGACACAGTGAAGATTGAATAAGATCTGTTACACACTTGTTTCTCGTTCTTTAACTGATACACACACACTCCAGCACAGCTGTTATGGGGTTTTTTTTGTGGTACCTCTCACTGTTGTGGCCTCTCCTGTTGCGGAGCACAGGCTCTGGACGCGCAGGCTCAGCGGCCATGGCTCACGGGCCCAGCCGCTCTGCGGCATGTGGGATCTTCCCGGAGCGGGGCACGAACCCGTGTCCCCTGCATCAGCAGGCCGATTCTCAACCACTGTGCCACCAGGGAAGCCCTTGGGTTTGTTTTTTTACATTGTTTACTGTGTTGGTAGTCTTCACAACTATTTTTAATATGTATAGCATTTCATCCTCTGGTGTATTGTTACTTAATCATTTTTTTCTGTTGTAATGTTATGGCATTTCATTGTTTCTTGATAAAGTATTTTCTTCATTTTGGATAAATTATCTGAAGTGGAATTATTTTTTTCAAAAATGGGAATAAAAATGTTTTAATTGTTGAAATACATTGGTAAATTGAGTGATTTACATTGCAGTACTAAGTGGATGAAATGGAATCGTTGAGACAAATGATTGAATGTTTTTATGGCTCTTAGAATACAATACAATGCAGGGCATTAAAAAAAATGCTTACACTCGTGAAATAGATCAGAGATTTTGGTGAGTTTAGAACTTGATAACTTTCAGACCAGGTTTGCTTGTGGTGTTTTTCTTAATTGTTGAATGTGTTTTGGAGATCTTTTCATTTTAATTGATAGTTTTGTTTTTAAAATTAAAATATTACATGCATATGGTGAGAACTTCAGTACAAAAGAGAATATGATGAAAAATAAGTCTACCCGTCCCATCCCAGACACACCCTTATCCTCTTCCCAGAAGCACTTTTGTCTAGCATATGTGTTTTTGTCTCTGCACCTGTAAGTGTCTTTGTACATAGCCTCTGCACCTGTAAGTATATGTGTATCTCCTCTCCATAAAAAAATTCACATACATAAATCAGCATGTTATACACAACTCTTCTGCACTTTGCTTTTTAAAAACTTTATATCTTGAAGATCTTGCACATTGGCTCTGTATTGGCACTGTTTGCTAGGGCTACTCTAACAAAGTACCATAGCCTGGGTGATTTAAACAACAGAAATTTATTTCCTTACAGTTCTAAAAGCTGGAAGTTTAAAATCAAGGTGTTGGCAGGGTTAGTTTCTTCTGAGGGCCTCTCTCCTTGGTTTATAGATGGTGGACTTTTAGTGTCTTCACTTGGTCTTCCCTCTTTGTCTGTGTCCTAATCTCCTAATAAGGACACCTAGTTATATTAGATTAGGGCCCACCAATATGGTCTCATTTTACCTTAATTACTTCTTTAAAAGCTCTGTCTCTAACTTATATTCTGAGTTACTGGTGTTTATCACTTCAACATCCCAATTTGTAGCAGTCATGGGGTGGGGGTGGGCGCAGTTTAGTCCATAACAGGCACTATAGCTTATTCTTTTTAAATAGTTGCATGATATTCCTTTGTATTATAACCTATTTTACCATTCCCCTGTTGGTGGACATGTCAGTAGTTTTCTGTCTTTTGCTCCTACAAGCAAGGCCCTGGTAAATATCCTTGTGTCTATCTCTTTGCATACTTGGAGAAAGTCTTAGAAATGGAATTGCCAGATCAAAGAATGAATGTACATATTAAATTTTGGTAGGTGCTGGCCTGGACATGGAAACCTTGTTTCTTATTGTTTCTGATAATTTTTGAAAGCAAAAATTTGCCTTGTATATTATGCCCTAATCTAAACCGCATTTTGTTTTCAGGGGTACATGGTTGACTTTCACTTTGCACTTGGACAGAGTATGAACACAACCCCCTACAGAAGATTGCTTAGATAATCAGATTCTGAATTGACTGTTTATCTGGATCACTTCACAATGATTAAAAGAGCTTATATTTGAGTGTTAAGTGCTGCACAGAGGAGTAACTCAGTTAATTCTTACAACCTGTGATGGTAATACTATTTCTGGTTTACAAATGGAGAAACAGAGTGTTGGAAAGAGGTTAAATAGCTTGCCCCAAGTCACACAAGAATGGGGATGTGAGCTTAGGGCTACTTGAATTGAAAGATTTTGTGCTGGACTCCTACTCTGTATTGTCTTCCTTTGGCATATTAGAGACTTGATAAATATTTGTTCTATGATTGTTATTTTGTCTCTTTAAGTGAAGGTGGGTTACAACCCTTTCTGTAACTTTCCAAATCCTCTTGCTACAAATGTGACATTTAGTTTAAACTGTTCTTTGAGATCAGATCCAGGGGATTTTAGAAAGGATTGATCAAGTTAGCAAATAACCCTGTCAAGTAGAAGCAAGGATTTTTCTTAGTTTTCCTCTTATTTATAGTATTTAGATGCTTTCATTTAACAATAGTGGTTCCGATCTTTATCATAGGGCCATTTTGGTTTCTGCAAATTTTTTTTTTTTTTTTTTTGAGGTACGCGGGCCTCTCACTGTTGTGGCCTCTCCCGTTGTGGAGCACAGGCTCCGGACGCACAGGCGCAGCGGCCATGGCCCTTGGGCCCAGCCGTTCCGTGGCATGTGGGATCCTCCTGGACCAGGGCACGAACCCATGCCCCCTGCATCGGCAGGTCGACTCCCAATCACTGCGCCACCAGGGAAGCTCGGTTTTTGCAAATTTTAATTGGGTATAAGAGTAAGGTGCCATATTAGGTGTTTACTCTGTGCCAGGTGATAATTAATAGTTTTATATACATTGCTTAGTTTCTCTTTGTAGCAGTTTTGTGAGTTAGATGTTATTGTAGAGAAAATTAAGGTATGGAAGTGAAGTAACTTGCTGGGATCACATACATTAAAAATTTTAATTTTTTCTTGCTCAGTACTATATTAAGTGCCTTGGGAAGGAGATGATAAAGTATAAGCCTACCTTTTTCTCTGAGAGCTTAAAATCTTTTAGAATAAACACAAACTTATGTGAATAAAAACAACATGACTAAGTGCTCAGTTGTGTTTTACATTTGTTGAGAGAGTACCTACGGTGTCCAGTATTGATCTGTGTTCTGGGAATACATCAGAGTCCCTGCCTTCACAGAGATTTCCTTATTTTTTATCTGTCTTCCTTTACTGCAGTATAACATAAACAAGATAATTACAGATTATGACCATACTGTAAAGGAAATAAACAGGGTAGTATGATGGAAGTAAGGGGGAAGGGGACTGGATAGTAATCTGGATAGTGTGTTTAGGGGAGAATTTTCTGAGGAGATGATGATTTGAGCTGAGATCTGAAGGATGAGAAGTCAACAGCGTTAGGAGCAGGGGAAGGCATATTTGGCACGTATAAAGACCTGCAGGCAGAACAGGGCTCGGCATGTTTGAGGAATATAATGAGACTTGTGTGGCTAGAGCATGGTGAGAGTTGGGGATAGGAGTATGAAATACGAGATTTAAGAGCTAAGAAGGGCCTTGCTATGGAAGTTCAGAGAATTTGGGCAGTTTTAAAATTTATTTATTTGGCTGCACTGGGTCTTAACTGCAGCACGTGGGAGCTTTTAGTTGCGGCATGCGGGATCTATTTCCCTGACGCGGGATCTATTTCCCTGACCAGGGATCGAACGTGGGCCCCCTGCATTGGGAATGTGGAGTCTTATCCCCTGGACCACCAGGGAAGTCCCCATTTGGGCAGTTTTTGATAGCTGGAATAGTTAGGGAAGGTGTTTCAGTTAAGGTGGGATTTGGGGGTGGTAAGTTAGGATAGAAATAGGATGAGTTGTAAGGCTAAACATCCAAGGTTTGGAGAGATGATATGATGTGGATAAAGGCATAGACATTGAAATAAGCACCAAACCATATTGGATAATTTAAATAGTGTCAGACAGTTGGCAATTGATTAGGTGGGCCAAGTAAGACGCATACTTAGTTGTGCAATTTCAGTCCTATTCCCCAGGTTGTCAAGACCTCAGAGCTGTGGCAGATTGAGACTTGAGATTTGGGATGTGTGAAATGCTCTGTCTTTTGTTATCTGGTCTTTTGCAGGAAACTGAGGGGAGGTTTGAGTGTGTTTTAAAAATCTCCTTGCCCTTTCTTAAGAGAACAGAATTATGTTGCCCTTAATTAAGAGACCAGAATGGGAAAATTGCATATAAGGGTGTCAGTATTAGTAATACTATTAAGGAAGAATATGGGGGGGTGATGCTTATTTGGTTATTGTCTGTATATGCCACTTTGGATTGTTGCCCCAAGAGGACATGAGCTTTGTTCCAGGCAGAGGGGGATATGGCTGTGTATAGGACAATGCTTGCCACTTATTAGGTGCCTAATAAAGGTTTGTTGACTGAATGAATAAATCTACGAGTCTTGAATATTTTGAGGGAAAATCTTATTGTAATATCCATTCTCTTCTAATCAGATACTTAGTACTCTTATACGTTATTGCATACTCTTCAGTTTTTCCAAATTGTTTTGAAATATTACATTCAAAAGTTATATAGCTTATGTAGATATTTACTAATTGGACTAAAATTTTTTTTGGTCACAAAGACAATATAAAATGATGACTTTGGCTATAGCATCCCTTAGTTTTTGCCAATTTGAAGAAGGAAAACTCAGCATGGTAGTAAAAATAAGGACTCAACGTTCTTATTGGATCAGACATTTCGGAATGAAGTCATTTTCAGAAATGAAGCTGACACAGCAAACTTCTAGCCCTGCTGAAAACATCTTTTACCACATAGAATCATAATCTTTCATTTTATAAGTGCTTCTGTCAGCACTCTTTTCCCTGACAGTTGCTTCATTTTTGTCGTCTCAAGGACCCATAGAACTTAATTTGACACCCGCTTCTCTACTCTTTCATGTAGGTTGTGGTTTCACAGTATTTATCAGTTTCTTTCACAAGTGGCAGAAAATGGAAGAATTGAATAATTGCTTTAATGAGTGCCTAATGTTTGCTTTTCATCACTTTGCATATGTTAATGCATTTAATTGGCAGCTGGAGATATTAGGAATTTTGCAGCCATTTTGTGGGAGAGAGATACATGAAGAATTTGAGATGTTTTTGCCCAAAGATACTTTTGTTTTATGAAACATCTGGAAAGTACATTTAGGGGAGGGGAGAAAAACCCAGTATCTCTCCCAAAAAGCGAAGGCTGCAGTAGTGTTATCACTTACATTCTGCCCAAGTTTACTTCCCTGATTTCTTTGACTATATTTTGGTGAAATATCTACCAATTTTGCATATATTTGCCAGTCTCACGTTAAAAAATCAACAAAAAAGTCAACAACAGGGCTCTTGGACATGTACCATGGAGACTTTGTCCTTTAACTTTCGATAATGACTTAATTCTAGAGGTGAGTAAGTGGAATTTTTTGGGAAAATAAGCTTACAGCTATTTAAGGATAGGAGAGAACAAAATAAGGTTTGGTTTTTGAAAAGTTAAAAATTTTATTAGCCTTATTTAAAGCAAAACGAGTGAATACTTAATTTATTTTTATTTTACCACCTTTTTTAAAAAAATAATTTTTTTGGCTGCGTTGGGTCTTCGTTGCTGTGCGCAGGCTTTCTCTAGTTGTGGTGAGCGGGGACTACTCTTTGTTGTAGTGTGCGGGCTTCTCACTGTGGTGGCTTCTCTTGTTGCGGAGCACGGGCTCTAGGTGCTCAGGCTTCAGTAGTTGTGGCACATGAGCTCAGTAGCTGTGGCACACAGGCTTAGTTGCTCCTCCTCATGTGGGATCTTCCCGGACCAGGGATCAAACCTGTGTCTCCTTCACGGGCAGTAGGATCCACTGTGCCACCAGGGAAGTCCCTACCACCTTTCTTGATGATAGGATTCTGGCCTTCACTAATTTCTTCTTGTTAGAATAGACACCTAGAAGATGGAACATAAACAATTGAAACAGCCACTCAGCTCCTAGGGAACATGTGCTGGCTTGAGTGAGGAGGACAAGGCGCAAAAAAGTGTTAATTATTTCAGGAGGATTTTCTATAAAGAAAACTTCCGGGTAATGAATGAAATATTTGAGACCTGGTGTTCTTACCTAGCCTCTACTCTAATAATTATTCTAAGAAATCATCTAACTGCTTTATTATTTACTTACACAACTTAAATCCATAACAAAATCATTATGTCTCATAAAGCTCAGTCAATAAAGTAAACAGGTTTGGGGATTTTATTTTACTCTCCTTACAAGCTAATATGTTAGCCTGATATTGTTTTATGGCTGCTGGCAGAAGACATGAGACTCTAGGGTCAGAGACAAAGAATTTAATTAAGCCATAGCCAGCAGCAGGAGATCAGTGTGTTGTGTGCTGCTTCCCCTTATCCCTAAGACTTCCATGTGGGAGATGCAGTGGGTTTGTGTCATAGCTGAGGAACACTGAGCTTGGGGAACCTACTATTTAATAGCACGCAGAAGGCAACCCTGCTCTTTGTCCCAGAGGGAGACATTACTGTATCCTTCAAGGTTGTTTGCTGCAAACACAACCCTATGACATGGCCTGGGTAGAGTGGTCAGGGCCTTGCATTCTTAGCATACCTAGCAAGATGGGTAGGACCACAAGAGACCTATGGGGTCTCTTCCAACACAGGGTTGTCTACTTTTTAATAATTGAAAGTTATTTTATAGAATTCCAATTTTAACTTATTTTTCCAATTGGAATGCATGCATTTATTATTTGAAACAGAGGCAAACTACTTGATCATATTAAGCTTCTTTTGGATTTTTATTAGGGCAAATAAGTTTGAGCAGTAGTTGAACTGCTTTGACTTTTTTTAAAAAATAAATTTATTTATTTATTTATGGCTGCGTTTGGTCTTCATTGCTGCGTGCGGGCTTTCTCTAGTTGTGGTGAGCGGGGGCTACTCTGTTGCGGTATGCGGGCTTCTCATTGCGGTGGCTTCTCTTGTTGGGGAGCACGGGCTCTAGGTGTGCGGGCTTCAGTAGTTGTGGCATGCGGGCTTCAGTAGTTGTGGCTCGCGGACTCTAGAGCACAGGTTCAGTAGTTGTGGTGCACGGGCTTTGTTGCTCCGCGGCATGTGGGATCTTCCCAGACCAGGGAGCAAACCCTTGTCCCCTGCATTGGCCGGCGGAATGAGTGCCAACGTTTTCTAAGATTATTTCCTATTTACTGAGGACTCTGAAAAGAAATTATGAAGTTCAAAAAGAACTGTCTTTATGTGGCTTGTTCTGTATTTGCCTGAATTCTGAAGAGTTGGGAAAGAATGTCAGGATACATGAGTATTAACTGTCTGGCATAGGGGCAAGTCCTTTGCATTTAGACCAGAATATCTGCAAAATGATGGGATTTAGTTAGTTCATTAAGGGATATTCCAATTCGGAAAAAAAAATCTTATTCTTTATTTTGTTTTTTTTAAGTAATATTGGGTGAACTCTTAAATTTTGGTTCTCATAAATTTTTTTGAAGCTAAATGTTTATTTCAAGGTTTAAAAACATTCTTCTTACAGTGTATTGCCTGTTTTCAGGGAGAAAGGTAACTATGGTGGAGGTGTAATGACAGCAAAAGGTTATATAAACCATATAAAGTGACTAAAGTGACTGGATTTGATAGGAGAGACAAGTGACTGGATTTGATAGGAGAGACAAGTGATGCTGATTTTATTTATTCTGTTTAATCCTTTAACCAGACCAGCTGTTTCATTGGATAGGCAAGGAAGTCTTGTTATTCAGGGTTGTTACTCTCTTGATTCTCCATATCTCTTTCCTGTATCCTAAGTATGAAAATGGATTACTTCAGGGGGAAATGTGTTTCAAATGAAAAGAGCATTACTTTGAGTGTATTTTGTGTTAGTGTGAATGTAGTGTCTTTTTCCGACATCACTTCTGTCAATTCCATTGTAACACTAACTCTCAGAGTTAGTGTAGACCCCACCAGCTTAAGGGCTCAGCCCCACAAAACTGCCTCTTCAGGCACCAGCTGCAGATGGGGTACCCAGGCTATCCACCCTTCTGCCTGGCTGATGGCAAATTTGGGTTATGGGGTACGTGTCCTCCCCAGGCAGGCACTCTCCAGCATGATGTGTTGACTAACTTGGAAGCTCTCTAAATCTTCTTGTTCACCAGTTTTCACAGAGCTCAATCTCCAGTGCTCCCCTCCCCGTCCCCTCTTCCTGAGGTTGGCAGGTAGGGCTGAAAGTTCTAACGCTCTCATCACTTGGTCTTTCTGGTGAGCAGTCCCATCCCAAGGCTATCCAGAGGCCCCATCCTAAGTCATTATTAGTAAGGGCTCATTATGAATGACAAAAGGTACTGCTACCATTTAGGGGAATTCCAAGGGTTTTAGGAGCTCTGTGACAGGAATCCTGGACAAAGACCAAACACTTATTTTCACCACAGTGAATACCAAAAATTGGATGGGGCTTTTATTCACACTGTTTACTGTTAATATTTGACATCTTTTTATAAGGTATATAATAGTCTGATTGAGAATATACATTTTTTGCAAAACAGGCTTATTAGCAAATACCTAACCCCCAAATCTTTTCATATGCTCTTTGTGCCTTGTGCCTAGAATGAACTGTGGGGCATGGGAAGACAGGGCATCTGTAGCTGGGAGCGTTTTCCCTTCCCCACATACAAATCCTTTTCCTCAGGGTTGCATTGTTTGGTGGAGTTTAGTTGGCATTCAGCCAATAGTAATAATGATACTAAGTGAGAGTTCCATAGCCTCTTTAAATCCAGAGCTCAAGAACCCCAGAAAACTAAAGGGGCTTTAGTTTTGAGATTCTCAAAGGGTAATTTGGACCTCCAAAGCATTTAAGAACGTAGGAGATAACGGTTTTGGTGTGGCTGTCAGGAGGAGTGATAGGTATTGGGAAGGAGTGTGGAAGATCCACCTTATTTCACAATTTATCTTCCTTACGATTGGCAGAATCATTTTTTATGCCTTAAGTTGCTCAACACCAACCAATTCCAAGTTCTGGTACAAATGGACTTCATTATTAAAAAGAAATAGTGCTTAGTTATTGGTGCAGAATAACTTTTCTAGCCACTCTGGGTAGCAGAATGGTACATTGGTACTACATAGCCTCTTTGCTGTTATAGTGATTTGACGTTGTTTAAATAGGAAGTTAACATAAGGAATTACAAATATGTCTGGCTTAGTTTCCTCCATGTTGTTGAAGCTGGCATTGTATATATTGCAAGAAGAAAGTCTCTCCCCTGGCCCCCTACTCCCTCCCCATCTGTGGGTCGCCTGGTGACCTTTCAGTACATGAAATTATTAATAATACATGTCAAATGCTTTGCGGAATAATCCTAATTAAATTGGAACTTGACTCTGAAATGACCACCTTTGTAGTGATAGCTCTAAATTTGACTTCATTTGTAGTAAAGACAATGAGTACTATAAAAGTGCCTTTACTCATTTAAGAGTAGGTGCAAACATTTACTAAGCATTTACCAGAGGCCAGGCACTGTTTTGAATTCCTTACATATATTATCTTATTCAGTCAACTTACCCTATGAGAAAAGTATTACTATTTTCATTTTTGAGATAAGGGAGAACTGAGCAGTTATACAGCTTGCCTAAGGTCACATAGCTAGAGTGGTAGAGCCAGTCTGACTCCTGAACCAGTGCTCTTAACTGGGGATCCACAACCAGTTTCTGATAGATTGCTGAACTGTCGGGTGAGGAAGCATAAGAAATGGAAGATTTGTGGGTATATAGATAGAAAGGGGAAGAGTGAACTCTATCTTAAAAATTCTCTTTTCTCGCTTCCCTTCTCCCCAATAAGATTGAGTGGTTGCAGGGTGAAGAAATAGGAAATGAACTTAACCCCTGTTTCTTGCTTCTTCCTCTGCCTTCCTCTTCCCAGTCTGGCAACTGTCACAGGTATATACTTGCCACTCCATTTGTAGTGATCATATTTGTTTTGATTAATGTCACTTTTTAGGAGAAAGTAGTATAGTATAGAATTTTGGAGCAGAGCCTTGACAGACTGTTTGGGTTTAAATTCCAGTTCTGCCATTTACGGGCTCAGTAATCTTGGTCTAGTTGCTTAACTTCGCTGAGCCCTACTTTTCTTACCTGTGAAATGGGGACAGTATAGTACATATCTCAGAGTTGAGAGGACGAAATGTATGAATATGTGTAATATGTTTAGAACAGTATGTGGCATATAGTAAGTGCTATATAAGTATTGCCACTGGCACTATTATTTGAGAACACTTGGGTGAACCAGTTTTTTTTTTTTTTTTTTTTTTTTGGGGGGGCGGGGCCTCTCTCTCGTGGACCGCCTTC